>NW_004524852.1:590806-595932 GCF_000260255.1 Octodon degus
TAATACTTGCCTCCAGGAATGATTTTGGGAGGATTGCTTCCTTTTCAATTTCATGGAAGAGTTTGAGGAGTATGGGGACTACATCTTCTGTAAATGTCTTGTAGAATTCAGTTGTAAATCCATCAGGACCTGGACTTTTCTTTGTTGGTAGGTTTTTAATTGCATCTTGTATTTCATTGGCTGTCATTGGGCTATTGAGAGTGGTTATATATTGTCGATTCAGCTTTGGTAATTTGTACCTTTCTAGGAATCTGTCCATTTCTTCTGTGTCTTCTATTCGGTGAAAGTAAAAATTCTCAAAGTAGCTACTGTAATCTTCTGAATTTCCATTGGGTCTGTGGTAATTACACCCTTTTCATTCCTTATTGCTTGTATTTGAATTTTTTCTTTCCTTTGTTTGATGAGATTAGCGAGGGGCTTATCGATTTTATTTAATCTTTCAAAGAACCAGCTTTTTGTTTCGTTAATTCTTTGAACTGTTTTCTTTGTCTCAACTGAATTAATTTCTGCTCTAATCTTTATGATTTCTTCTCGTCTTTGGACTCTGGGTTTGGTTTGCTCTTCCTTTTCAAGTTGTTGAAGTTGCAGCATTAGTGTTTTTATTTGTTCCCGTTCTATTTTCCTAATGTGTGAGTTCACAGCTATGAATTTCCCTCTGAGAACTGCTTTCATTGCACCCCATAAATTACAATAAGTTGTGCTTGAATTTTCATTGAATTGTAGATATTGTTGAGTTTCTTTTTTAATTTCATCTGTGTCACATTGGTTGCTGAGTAGGGTGTCATTTAATTTCCATGTATATAGGGTTTTTTCTGGTTTCTCTTGTCATTTATTTCCAGTTTCAATGCACTGTCATCAGATAATATGCATGGGATAATTTCTGTTTTCTTTCATATACTTAAACATGACCTATGGACCAGTATGTGGTCTATATTAGGAAATTACCCATGTGCAGCTAAGAAAAATGTGTATTTAGCTGTGTTTGGGTGGAACACTCTGTATATGTCCACCAAGTCCATTTGTTTCAAGCTCTGGTTCAGTTCTGCTATTTCTTTGCTAAATTTTTGTCTGATTAATCTATCTTTTGGGGATAAGGGGGTGTTAAGGTCTCCTGTTAAGATTGTGGTATTGGATATTAGATTTTTCATGTCCATCAAGATTTGCTTTATATAGTTAGGTGCTCCCATATTTGGTGCATACATATTTATGAGTGTTACCTCTTCCTCCTGAATTTTTCCCCTAACCAGTATATGGTGGCCTTCTTTATTTCACTTGATCATTGTTGTTTTGAAGTTGAGACTGTCTGAGGAAAGGAGTGTTACCCTTACTTTTTTCTGAGGTACTAGGGCATGTAGTATTGTTTTCCATCCTTTGACTTTCAGCCTATGAATGTTTTTATGAGTTAAATGTGTTTCTTGTATATAGTATATTGTTGGATTTTGTTTCCTAATCCACTGTGCCTGTCTATTTCTCTTAATTGGTGAAATGAGCCCATTTACATTGATGGTTATAATTGAGATGTATTGACTTATGATTGACATGTTAATTACCTGTTGCCATTTACTCTTTTTTCTAGTGTGTTTAATTGTTTGCTCTATTTAGTTGGTTGCTTCTGATCTCATTCATGGAGTTCTGATCATTTTGGTTCCTCTCTAGAGCATCTTTCAGGAGCCTGTGTAGGGTTGGCTTTGTCATCATGAAATTCTTTAGTTGCTCTTTGTCATGGAAGTATTTCACTTCTCCATCAAACTTGAGAGTTTTGCAAGATATAGTAGCCTGGGCTGAAATTTGTTTTAATAGAGAACTTGAAGTACTCTGCTTCATGCTCTTCTTGCCTTCATGATTTGTGAAGAGAAGTCAGCTGTAATTCTGATGGGTTTTCCTTTGAATGTGATCTGCTCCTTTTCTCTAGTGTCTTTCAGTATATTATTCTTGAGCTGAATTTGTGGGATCTTGACTATTATATGTCTCGGTGTGTTTTTAATTGTGTTTAGGTTATTTGGTGTTCTGTATGCTTTGGTTACCAGAATGTTAAATTGTTTCCTCATATTTGGGAAGTTTTCTACTATTGCTTCTGCCCATATTTATTTAATGTCATTTGTATTGACTACTTCTTTCTCATTGCTACCTATTAGTCTCACATTGTTCATCTTTGCGTCATCTTGCAAGTGATGAATTATTTTTTCCTGCATGCTAGATGTTTTTAAGAGATCTTTTCTTACCTTTGCACTAGCTACACCAGCATTTTCAAGATCTGAATCTCTGTCTTCACTTTCACTTAAATGGTTTTGCAAGCTTGTGACTGAGATTTTAAGTTCCTCTATATCTCTTTGACTTTGCTTCATGCGACTATTTCTTTCTTGTATTGCCCATTCAAGGAATCCATCATTTTTCTAATCTCCTCTATTTTTTATAAATGTTTTTTTTAGAAGCAGTTATTAATTCTTTCACGTCAGTGTTTTCTTCACATTGGGTTTCCTCCCTATGTTTCTGTAGTTGATTTTTTACTTCAGATGCTATGAATTCTGAGAATTCTTTTTTTATTTCAGAAAAGAATTCCACTCTGAGTTCCTTTATAACTTTCTGCTGTTGCTTTTTTTCTGTTGATGCTATTAATTCATACATTGGAGCTGAGCTAGTAGAAAAGAATTCAGCTCTGAGTTCCTCTATAACTTTCTGCTGTTGCTTATTTACTATTAATTCATACATTTGAGCTGAGTTCGTGTCCTCTGCACTTGTTCTGGGTGGGTACTGGGTTTCCTCCATATGTTTCTGCATTTGATTCTCTACTGCAGATACTATTAATTTAGGGATTCTTTTTTCATTTCCAATCTGAGTTCCTCCATACCTTTCTGCTGTTGTTTATTTCAGAAGTTGTTGATTCATTGATTTCAGCTGTGTGATTCCCACTTTGTTCTGTGTTAGTGTCCCCTGCACTTGTTATGCGTGGGCTAGGGGTCTGAAATTGCATTTTGCTCCTTCTCATTGTCATTTTGTGTAGCACTGTCTTCTGACCTTTGTTGTAGAGCTTTGGTGCAGTTATAACCTTAGCACCTACTTAAATTCAGGTGCAGATCTACAAAGTTTGAATTTATCCAGTTGTGCCTGCCTTGGGTCTGGCTGCTGTGCTCAGCTCCTTCCTGCTGCCAACCTTGGGAGTGATCCTGTTGTACCCCTCTGGCAAGATGTTCTGCTCCTGAACTAATTGGGTTGCTTGGTCCCTTACTCTCTCTGCAGGGATTGCAGCTGCAGGGTTTCACCCCAGGCCTGTAGTCCAGGCCTGAGCTGAGTCTGGAGGGGACAAGGTGGAGTAAGGGAGAGAGGAAGCTCTCCCACACACTCACTAGGCCTGGGTTAAGGTTGAATGTGGTGGTCCCCAGAATGCGGCAGAAATTCTCACTGGGCTGGCAGGGGGGAGGTACTGCAGAGTGGTGTGGGGAGCCGAAGAAGTTGGAAGAGGGTCTCACCCACTCTGTGCCTGGGCTGAGACTGGCAAGTTGCACTGGCACAGGGTTGCAGGAAGCTCTCCCACACACTCCCCAGGGCCTGGGCTAGGACTTAAATGATTTATTTATGATAGTCATTCTTTCCAGGGTGAGATGGTTTCTCAATGTTTTTTTTTTTAATTTGCATTTCTCAAGTGGCAAGTGATATGGAACACTTTTTCAGGTATTTATTTGTCTCTTGTATTTTTTCATCTGAGAAGTGTGTATTCATCTCAGATGTCCATTTTTGAACTGAAGACCCAATTTTAAGATGGGCAATTAAAATTCATAGACACTTGTTTTTGGGTTGTTGTTGTTATTGTTATTTCACTTTTGTTTTTGAAGTATGACCTCACTTTGTAGTCCAGGCTGACCTTGAACTCACTGTACCTTAGCTGCCTCAAACTCACAGCAATCTTCCTACCTTATCTTCCAAGTACTAGATTACAGGTGTGCACTGCCTCAATGAGCAAAACAAACACTTCTCAGAAGTACAAAGGGGCAATAAATACTCGATGAAATGGTTAATACCACTGACCATTAGAGAACTGCAAATGAAAACAACACTGAGATTCTGTCTTACTCCAGAAGGAATGGCCACTATCAGAAGTCTACAATAACAAAACCTGGTGAGGCTGTGGGAAAAAAAGGAGCCCTTCTATGTTGCTGGTGAGCATGTGAATTAGCTTAACTATGGACATCAGCATGAAAATTACACAAAAACTTAAAAATAGACTCTACTCTATCACTCCTGGAACTTTCCAAAAAAGTTAAAGATATACTGGAGTGATACATGCATATCCATGTTCATAGCAGCACAAAACACAATAGCTACATCTTGGAAATGGTCTACGTGTTCATCAACAGATGAGGAAATAAACATGATACATACCCTCAGTGGGGTGCTACTCAGCCATAAAGAAAAATAAATCTGGGACATTTGTAGGAAAGTCAATGCATTTTGAGGCCATAATGCTACAAGAAATAAATCAGATGCAGAGGCCTCAATATTGCATGGTTTGGGTCCTATAAGAAACTCAAAGTATGATTAAGAGCAAGATAAGATATAGACAGAAGGAAACAAGATGGCACAACTGTTGTAGGTGGTAAGTGGATCTAGGAATGGAAGGAGGAAGAGGAAGAGAAGGGCAAATAGAAGGTTTAAGTTGCAACACGTATATATGTCAACTCCCAATAATGAATGTGTTCATTATGGATCACAAACATATGTAATAAGAACTTTTATGAGGTTTTGCTATTAATTTTTTCTGAATTTTTTTTCTTTACTATTTAGTACATGGCCTTTATTAATCCTTTTTCTTTTCTTTTCTTTTTTTCCAGTACCAGGGACAAAACTCAGGGCCCTGTGCTTTCCAGGCAGGCACTTATGCCACTAAGCTATCTCCCCAGGCCTTTTCTGACATTTTAGAAACCATAATATTCATACCATTGTGTTAAAAATAATGACAACTTTCTTGCTTCCTGTCCCTGTTGGAGACCTTTTCTTTTTTTTTTTTTCCTCTACTATTCATGTTAAAAGATTTGTTAAATGTCTAATGAATCTGGGTTGCTCATTCATACTTTGTGAGATATGGACCTAGCATTTGAACATGGGAAGATGGCTTCAGTTCCTCTACCTTT
>NW_004524852.1:596032-600790 GCF_000260255.1 Octodon degus
ATGTTAGAAATCACAGAGAAACTGAAGACAATGCAGAGAAAAGAATAGTCTGGAATGCTAACACTGGCTCCTGTTTCCAAAATCACAAGGTAAACTAAACAGCGTTGTGTTTTGTTTTGTTTTGTTTTTGAAAGGTTAAACAAAGGTTTATCAAACCCTTAGCCAAACTTAACAAATTAAAGACAGAAAACAAACAAACAAACATTTAAATGCATATAAAAGTTGGGGAAAGTCTGAGGTAATCGTGTAGGTGACCAGAGCGGAGGCTGTGATCCTTCAACTGCTATGAGCTGTACGATCGAGAAGATCCTGACAGATGCCAAGACATTGCTGGAGAGGCTGCGGGGACACGATGCGGCCGCCGAGTCGCTGGTGGATCAGGCGGTGGCTCTGTACCAACCGGGCGGCAGCCACGCGGGAGGAGGGAACAGCGCTTCCGGACTAGCAACAAGAAGATGCCTCCCACGTGAAGGAGATGGCCAAATATAAACCTCACATCCTGCTGTCCCAAGAGAAAACACAAAGTAGAGACTTGCAATAGGAAAACGGAGAGCTGGGGGTTTCCTTGGAGGAGCACCAGGGTGCTTGGAACTCATCATAAGCAAATACCGGAAACAGATGTTACAGTTGATGGTTGCTAAAGAAGCAGTGGATGCCGAACCAGGCCTGGAAGCTCACCAGTCTCACTGTGCAGAAACTGAAAGTCAAATTGACAGAATCTGTGAAATGGGAGAAGCGATGAGAAAAGCAGTTCAGATGGGTGGTGACCAGTTCTGTAAGATTCAGGAAAAACTAGCCCAATCAGAGCTTGAAAATAAGGAGCTCCGAGAATCATTATCCATCAGCAGCGAGTCTCTTAAGGCCAGAAGGGAAGCCTCAGTGGACACTGCTGCCCAGCCCATCACATGACTGAACTTCTGAGTGATGCGTAGAGATTGCCTATTTTTTTATTTTATTCTATTGAGAAACAAATATCAATGAGACAGTTTCAAAACTGATTAATAGGACAGTGTCAATAATTAATACATTGTTATCTTCTTAGGGGTTATCTGTAGTACAAGATGCAGACAGAATATCCTGTCCAAATGCTATTAGTAAAAATCTTTCTTCTCCTTGAATTAAGTGAAAGTAGCTGTATATCTAGCCTAACTATTCACCATATGCAGATACAAAATGGTCCTTCCTTTGTATCGCTTTTTTTTTGTTTAGTCCTGTCAGAAATGGGTATTCCATTGGCATCTAAATACTATAGGTGCTTAAATTCAGCAAAACAATCCAACACAGTCCAGCAGTCCACAAAAGTAGTGGATTATCCACAGAAGCTGTTGACTTGAGCCTTTTACAACTCAGCATATTAATATGGCTTTACTTTATATACTTCGTTTTTGTACTTTTCTGCTGGATGGTTAAGACCAAGATAAAGCAAGACCTATATACCAAGAAATGTAATGTTTGTATCTGATAAGGTCAGTAAAGTACCCTCAGGATTGATCCTATAACCCTTTACCACATTTTGCAGATCCTTTGTCAGTTTCAGCCATGTGGATGAGTCCTGGCCATTGCTTGACCAATTTGCTCTCTGTGAAAGCCTGATAGAATGTTTTCTTTCCATGTTGGCTTTCTCCTTAGGCACACTCTACATCATCGATCATGTTGCTCTGTGGTCCCATAATCTCCTTGATCAGAAAATTTGGGACACAGCTGAGTTAAATGATGTTACAGTACAGGTTCTCCTATGTCCTGAGTCTTCACTGACCTTGAAAGGCTATGGTCAAAATGTTGGCTGTCCTTGCAATCCTTCTATTTCTCTAATTTTTGGTCTGCAAACTTAAGTTGTTAATCCTCCAGAAGCGAAGCTTATTATTACCCATGAGATTGCCTATTAAGGAAGGAAGTTCTTATCTTTCCATTTGAGTGTTGGCCTTTCAGTGTCTTGCCTCAGACTTGATTTAGTGTTGATTAAAGGTATCAAGTGGCAGTGTAGAATTCCTAGTCAGAACCTACTATCTGCAAAAATATGTTTTTGGGTGTATTAGAATACAAATTCAGTTTCACCCTTCTTTTTTATAAGAGACTACTTTTCATTTTTATTTCAGGGACCTAGATTTCTATCAACTTTATTTTCAGATCATTTTGTTTTTCACATCTTTGAAAGTTTGAATACATTATTATAAGTCAATTATTGTATTTTATATAAAGTTATAAAATATGCTTCTAACAATTTTTAAAGATAATTAACTTTTTAAGTCTAAAAAAAAACCAAAATAAAGCAGTGGAAATCACAACTGACACTGCCAAAATCCAGAGGATTATAATAAACTACTTTGAAATATATTCCAATAAATTTGGGGAACCAAGAAAAAAATTGAGAAATTGTTAGACATATAAGAATTACAAAAATTAAACCAAGAAGATATTTTAAAATGTCTGAGGAGACCAATAACAGGTAATGAAACAGAGACAGCAATGCAACTCTACCAACAAAGAAAAACCAAGATCCAAAAGATTCACCACAGAATTCTACCAGGACATCAAGGAATAACCAACATTCTTCCAACTCTTCAAAGAAATTCAAAGAGAAGAAGTGCTACCAAACTCATTTCTGGAAGCTGGCATTATCCTGAAAGAAAAATCAATCAAATTTAACAACATAGGGAAAAAGAAAGCTAGAGGCCAATCTTGTTGATAAGCATAGAAGTGAAAGGTCTTAATATAGTAGTGGCAAAAGATGCAGTAAATATTTAAAAGAATCATATGTCATGACCAAGGAGACTTGATCCCATCAGTGCAAGGATACTTCACAATACATAAATCAATAAATGTAATAAATTCAACATCCATTTATGATTTCTTTAAATCTTGATAAAAATAGGCACAAAATAACTTTATTTCACTGCCAGAATCACACTAAGGGGAAAAAAATGAAAAATTTTCCTGTAAAATTGAGAACAAGACAACTTTCACTGGTTAAAAACCAGTACTCAAAAATACAGCATAGCAATCATGCACAAGAAAGAAATAACTGGGATACATATTAGAAAAAAAGAAATCAAGCTATCCTTATTTGCAGATCATATGATCCTTTACAGAGAACACAAAAATTCCACCAAAAGACTTGTACAACTAATAAATTTAGCACAAGAGCAAGACACAAAATAAGCACCATCCCCTGTACAATGAGTCCACCAAGAAAGAAATTGAGAAAACAATATAATTCAAAATAGCTTCAAAAATTTAAAGATTTAGAAATCAACATAACCAAGGAAATGAGAGACCACTACAATGACAACTACTGTATCCTGAAAAAGGAGCTGAAGAAAGCATTAGAAAATAAAAAGACATCTCCTCTTCCTGGATAGGCAGAACAAAAATGGTCAAAAATTACCATATTACCAAAGATAATGTGTACTTAATGACATCTCCATCAAAGTACCAAGAGTGTTCCTCACAGAACTAGAGAAAAAATTTCCTAAAATTTATAAGGAATCAGAAGAGACCCACAACAGCAAAAGCAACCCTGGGCAACAAAAGCAAAGGAAGAGACATCACAATCCCAAATTTAAAGCTATACTACAAAGCCACAGTAATAAAAGAAAAAACACCAGGATGATACACAAAAACAGATGTGCTGTCAAACAGAACACAGTGAAGGATGCATAAAATATCTCAGACATATTCAGCCAACTGATCTTGGACAAAGGAGCCAAATATTTATGCTGGAGAGAAGATGACCTCTTGAATAAATGCTGCTGAGAAACCTGACTGACCATGTGCAGAATAACAAATCTGGACCCATATTGTTCACCTTGTGCTAAAATAAAACAAAATGAATCAAAGATCCAGATGTCAAAACAGAAACATTGAATCTGCTAAAATATAAAATCTATAAAACTCCTGAAAACATACATAGGCAGAGACTCTCTGAACCAAAGACTACTGCACAAGAAATATTATCAAGAATCAAGAAATAGAATTGCACTAAGCTAAAAGGCTTTTGTGAAACAAAGTAAAACAGCAAAAGTGAAGAGACAACCTGCCCAGTGGAAAAGATTGCCAGCTATTCCTCAGTCACAGAACAAATATCTACTGTATATAAAGAATACCCAAAAACTAGACTTCCAAAAATAGAAGACTCAATTTTATTTTATTGTGAAATATAAAAACAGACGCAAGAACAAAAATCAGAAACAAAGACAGAAACAGGGTAACACAACAAAACATATGTTACAGATTTTCAAAACAAAAATAGCTGATTAACAATAGTTGATATATTATCTGTTTTATTGTCAAATCTGTTGCTCAGATTAACAGATATAATTATGTAAGATTGGACATATGATTTCATATTATTGCTTGCTTTCAAGAAACCTTAAATTTTTGTTCTTTTTTTGGCAGAACCAGGGATTGAACTCAGGCCCTTGCACTTGCCAGGGAAGTGCTTATTCCACTGACCCATCTCCCTGGCCCCAAATTTTTGCTCTTGTCTCTCTTTTTTTCCTTAACTTTTTAAAAAATCTGTTTCAAAAACAGCATAGTAGTAATTGATATGACATTAGAAACAGGACACATTTAGAAGCTCAAGATGACAGATATTCAAGCATGTTTTTTGTATTACACATTACTGTCCTCAATGCATTTGCTTAGATTGCAGATATCAGCACACAGTTAGTCAAGGTGACAATTCTACACATTAACTGCTATTCTAAAAGAATTGATGGAAATTATTAGTACAATCACCTCAGCCATTATATATATATA
>NW_004524852.1:611020-612373 GCF_000260255.1 Octodon degus
GTGTTTCCCTGGTTGTAGTGGGTACCGGGTGAGTGTGTTCAGCAAATGATTGACAGAAGCAGAAAGATCTGAGAGGACAAGAATCTAGCGGCTAGCCAGTAGGGGGCAGTATCTCCATTCTTAATTAACCTTAGAGATTCGTTCAAAGTACGGAGAAACATTTAGTGAGAGATTGGATTGGCTGACACACAGAACAGGTATTTTGACACGTCCATGATGTTTGTTTATTGAGTTAAGCCCAGAGAAGCTTCTGAAAGCAAAAGCCCCGTTAGAAAATCATTATTTGCTGATGGAAACGCTCCTTGAAGTTTTACTAACGACCCTGGGGGTGCAACTCCCATGTGAGTCTTGGGGGCTTCTTAAGCTTCCTCAGAGAATCCTGAAGGGATGGACACTCTGGGAGGGCAGGGGGTGAGGCTTCGTCCGTGTCTATGAAAAGACGGAAACCAAAAAGAAAATCTAGAGGAGAAAGGAGAAGGAAACGCACAGAGACAGGGCTAGGGAGTTCAAGAATATAGTCAGTGTCCATCGCAGATCTGAGGAAAGCGATGTAAAGACATCGTAACTTTCTTTTGTCTTTCTAAGCCGCAGTGGGTGGCCAACAGCTGAATCAAAGTCCTCCATCTATAACCACCAAGGAAGGAAAGGTTGTCTCCATACACTGCAGTTCTTCATCCACATTAAACTACTTGTTATTGTACAAGCAATGCTCCGGAGAAGGTCCTGTCCTCTTGATAACCATATATAAGAGTGATGAATTGATAGCAAATGGGAAACTAACTGCTCAGTTAGATGGAACAAAGAAGGACAGTGTCCTGAGCATCCCAGCCTCCAAGCTTGATGACATGGGACTCCACTTCTGTGCTAGCTACCACAGAGCTCCCCAAGCACCTGTACCTTGTACTTAAACTTGAAGCTGGAACTCCAAGAATACCTTGCCACCAGCTCCTGCTGCTTTACGTGTGCAGTGTGATGATGCATGCAGTGCGTGTCACCTGCTATTCCCCTACTGCAAATTCTCCCGCACTCAGTGATCTCCGTGCTTGAGGAATTTCTCTTTTGATTTCTTTTTAAATATATACAGCACACTGATTTACTTGTTTTTGTCAAGACATAAGAATACATCAAGACATATTCAGTACATGATGTTAACATATTTCTCTTAAAAATGAATAGATAGCATTGGAGTAGAAACGAGGGTTCAGTAATAACGTAATACATCTATAGCAAATTAACTTTCAACAAGAAGCCTGAGACCATTAAATGGAAAAACAATAATCTTTTCAAAAAAATGTGCTGGGTCAGCTGGATAGTCACATAAAGAAGAATAAAATTTGGTCTCTATTTCACAAA
>NW_004524852.1:612523-613967 GCF_000260255.1 Octodon degus
TTTAATCATTAAGTTCCATTTCTTTCCATTTTACTATATCTCTTACACCTTTCAGGTTTTATTTCTTCTTTGGGGTTATTACACTAGGGAGATGATACAATATTTACACATGTGGGTCTGATTTATTTCTCTTATGAGTATGGCCTCTAGTTACATCCACTTACTCATGAAGGCTTTGAGTTTGTCTTTCGTTATAGCTGAGTAATACTTCTGTGTATAAAAATATCGCCTTTCTCATCCATTCCTCAGGTGATGGGCATTTTGCTTGCTTCCAAGATTTGGCTATGACAAACTATGCTACTACAAACATGGGTGTACACATATCATTGTGGTACAATGTTTTCATCTCTTTTTGGAAAATACCCAGAAGAAGAATAGATGGATTGAATGGTATTTCTAGCCCTAGTTTTTTGAGGAGTGTCGACCCTGATTGCCACAGTGGTTGTACAAGTCTACATTCGCAATAGAAATGGAGAAGGGATAGTTTTTCCCCACAGTCTCTGAAGCACTTATTATTAGTTGATTTCATTTTATTCCATAATTTTATTGAGAGACAAATAGCAATGAGACAGTTTCAAATCAAATTGGTAGGACAGTTTCAATAATTAACACATTGCATACTCACTTCCTAGTGGTTATTTGCTGCACAAGATGCAGACATGATATCCCACTTAAAAACACTATTAGAACAAATTCCTCTATTCGTTAAGAAAATGTAACTATATTCTAACCATTTTGAATACACAGATAAAAAATGGACATTCATCTGTATCCGCTTTTTTGTTTAGTTCCATCAACTGAATATTATAGGTGTGTTAACTGAGCAAAATATTCTAAAAGAATCCAGTAGTCCATAATAGTATTGGGTCTTCCACTTGACTGGCAGTGTCAGAAATTGTTGACCTGAGTCCCCTACAGCTCTAACACCATGACTTTACTACTTATACTTCATTTTTATACTTTTCTGCTGGATGGTTAAGACCAAGATAAAATAAGACCTATGCAAAACGAGTTGTAGCTTTTGGATCTGATAAGGTCAGTCAAGTCCCCTCAGGATTTTTCCTGAGATCCTGCACCTCAGATTGTAGATCGTTTGTCAGTGTCAGCCATGTGGATGAGTTATGGCCATTGCTTGGCCAATGTGCTCTCTGTGAAAGTCTGAGAGAATGTTTTCTCTCCATGTGACTCTCCTTAAGCACACTCTACATCATCAATCACTTTCCTCTTTGGTCCCATAAACTCCTTAATCAAAAAATTTGGGACACTACTGAGTTACATGACATTACAGTACAAGTTCTCATATGTCCTGAGTCTTAATTGACCTTGGAAGGCTAGGGCTAAAATGTTGGCTTTCCTTGCGGCCCTACATTTTCTCTAATTTTGATCTGCAAACTTAGGTTGTTAGCCATCCAGAAGACAAGCTTATTGTTATTACCATACAACC
>NW_004524852.1:614067-623334 GCF_000260255.1 Octodon degus
ATATACAAAGATTTACCAGGCAGAAAAACTAAACCTTAAGGGATTCAGTTTCAGACTGAAGTTTTAGTTACCACTGTACAATATGTAATAACACGTTTGCTATTTCCTGAGTAGCTAAGGAAAAACACTCTAATAAAATTTCAAGAGAAGCCCCAGTACCTAATTCTCCTACCTACCTAAGTCTGTCCTCAATTTTCTTCACTAAATATCAATGACTTTGATTTTATATTTGGGGGGACAATATCAATTGCCCTCAAATACAAATATTTCCTTTTATTGACCAAACTAGTATCTTCTTTCAAACATGAAGTTCTATCATGAGATTTTTTTCATACCATATAAATCATTTTGGTAAAATAATCCTGACTCTTCAAACTCTATTTCTCCTTTAGGTTATCAAAATTCATAAGTATATTATTGAAACTATCCTACCAATTTGTTTTGAAACTGTCTCGTTACTATTTGTTTCTCAGTAAAATTATGAAAAAAAGAAAAAAAATTCATAAGTATCACTTATAATTATCTGTTTGGATTAACAGAAAACCTGTAAGACTGATTTAAACAATAAAGATGTTTAATAATTTCACAAAACAAAAAGAAGGCAAAGCATATGTGAAAGGTCAATGATAACCTTGAATCTCCACCCAAATCCCCAGCCTTTTCCTTCTTTCACCTTATTAGTGGATTAATTTATTACTACACAATCATAAAAAGTTGTGGAGCAGTTGCTGGTACTCTACACAAATTCAAGAAAGAAAGACACCGAGACCTAAGCAACAGCTCCACATTTTTTTTTATTTTATCAGGAGAGCAAAGTTTTCCCAAAAATATCTACATTGATCTTAAA
Source organism: Octodon degus (assembly GCF_000260255.1). Lineage (NCBI taxonomy): Eukaryota > Metazoa > Chordata > Mammalia > Rodentia > Octodontidae > Octodon > Octodon degus. The sequence goes on from NW_004524852.1 coordinate 614,915, forward strand.
TTTCAGTTATGAGAGCCATATGCTATGGCCATTGCTAATTGTAAGGGAGTTTGACTTGTCTAGCTGTTGCAAGGAGTTGAACATGGAATGTGTTGCTTGGCCGTGAATTTTAGGTTAACCATCCAAAAATATCTGTCCCATTATGTCAGGTCCTCATTTTCGAGAAAAGACTATAGATGATTCCTCTTGATATGCTTATTACTTAACTGTCCATTTAATACAGATAAGATCAAAACCCCTTCTAACCCAAACATAAATACTAAAAAAGAATATTATCTCCCATGCAATAAAACTGTACACCAATTAGAACAAACATGTTATGAGCTTTGCTCCCAAAAAAAGATGGCTTAGGTTTTCTTCCTTTTGGGTGTCCTTAAGGATAAGTCAAGATCCCTTGCCAGGAGTTAGCTGATGCTTCTGCAACAAGACAGACCACTTCCACTGACAGCGGCACAGGCAGCTCCAGACGAGTCCTTAAAGCTAGTGGCTTGAATGCCTCACAGAAATTGTTATGCTCTAAAACCTTAAGGAGAAATTCACTTTCTCTCCTTAAGGAACAATCCCATGAAGACAGAGCTCTTCATTTCCACAGGTTCTGCCTGTGCACATGGGTACTCTTCCATACGGTGCCCAGCACTGCGCACTTCCAAAGCTAAAGAGTGGTCTTATCTAGCTGTAGCCAACCGCATTTCCTCCTTGCTGCCCCATTTCCGTTCCGCTTGATGTAGGCGTACCTGCCATCCTAAATTTCTTGGTGCTTAAGCTAGGGATTACTTAAGGAAAGCTTTTAAAATGTGTTTTTAGTCTTGCATATTAAGATTCCCTTATTCATTTCTGTATGCTCCTCAGTTCCTGGCAAGAAAGATAATTAAAAGTATTAAATGAGCAAAGCCAGAAAAATGCCTATTAATTCTTCCTGTGTGACTCTGTGCTACATAGAAACACAGAAGTAAGGCACCAGAAAAAAGAGGGTAAAATCACTTTATTTTGCTAAGGGCGAGACATATATATTCATAAGCAGCAAGAGAACATGGCAGTATTTACTGTGGTGCTGTCAGATCTGTCAGTCTTACTTCATGGGTCCTGGGTTTTGTTTCTTGCTTAAAATTTTTGAGTTTAAGACACATTACCATAGTTACAAAAAGAATGGCTTGGAAACTAAGTGTTCCATTGCTTTAATCTCTACTGGGAAATGCAATTTCTCTGGGATGCAAGTACATTTGCCTTTACTTTGGGATCTGAATTTCCTAGTAATTAGGGCTTTTTCTCCATTATCATGATGACTGTGCAAGAAATTATAGTCGTCTTAGTCTTGAGCACTTCCGAGGTAGATTCTGCTGATTCTACAGAAAGTGTTCCTAAACATTGCCATTGACAAAACCACATGATAACATGGATGGAAGGGAATGTCACTCAAGCTATAACTCCAGGCATACTAGTGAGCAACATGCCAAGCTATTATAGTAATTATAAGCTAAACATTCAGAGACTGAAAAACCAAAGTCTATTTGTCTCTATTGTGAATGTCTGGAGTGCTTTTTCCAGGTCATCAGAAGGTTTTATACATGATATTTGAAATATATATTAAGGTTATTTCCATTTTTTTATGTATTTAGTACAGAGTCTGTGGTGTCTCACTACAAAGATTGGACACATAGTGATTCTCGTGTTTTGAGCCTCCCAAGTACTGGGATTATAGGTGCACCACCACGCCCAGTCTCAATCTCCTTCTCAATGCGCCCTGGGGGCAGGGCTGGCACATTACACCAGGGATCAAATCCGGGTCCCTGGGGGTTTTTCTGGCCTGCTAAGCCCACTCTGGGGGCAGGGCTGGCAAGGCATGTGGTGCCAGGGATCAAACCATGATTCTTGCTCACTTGCCTAAACAGGTGCTTTAATCCTCTGAGCCATTTGGCCAGCCCTTTTTTGGAATTTTATATATCTCAGGGATTTGTTATCATGTGCAGGGTCATGGCTTATGGAACTTGGCCATATCAAGTTCCAGTTAGCCAGCAGACAAAAGAGAGACCACAGTGCAAGCATAGCTATCCCTTAAGAATCCTGAAACACAGCAGCACAATTGCAAAGAAAGTTGAGCTTTGCAAGTCAAGGTAGCTGTGAACAGATTCACTATGGAATAAGGGAAAATGGGTTTTGGTGGGCAGCTATCAGACTCTATCACCAAGGAAAAGTTATAGTATGTATAGAGTATTAAAATAATTAAGAATATGTACAGGTACCAAATATTCACGATGACTATAAACATTATGTCATAAATATGACCTAAGAATGAAAATGGTTAAAAGAGACACTGGGAAGGGGATGGGTGGGAAGAGGAAGCTGTGTTACATACATGCAACTACCCTACAAGATGAGCGTAAGAGTGGCCAAATAGCTCAGGGATGAAAGCACCTGCTTAGGCAGACACAGGGAACAGGAGTTTGATCCCCGGGCCTGTCCCCAGGGCACGCTGAGATGACAATTGAGACTGGGCGTGGTGGTGTGCACCTGTAATCCCAGAATTTGGAAGGCTGTAAACAGGAGGATCACTACAAGTCTGATCTATACAGTGAGGCCCTGTAGACCCTGTCCTAAATTTTTAAAAAGTATGAATTTCATGTGTAATACTAAAATAAAAATAAATTTAAAGGAGAAAACAAAAAATATAATAAGCATGTTAGTTTTGAAGTTAAAAGCAAACTACAAGCATTACTTTTTTGACTAATCAATACAAATATAACAGAAAAATATCAATAATTTGATTTATGAGTTGAAGAGTGATTCTTTGAATTACCTGAGAAAATTCTAATGAAGAAAAGGTAAAAACATTAAAAAATGCTACAGAAAAAAGCAAAACACAGTTATAATAAAGAGATTTTTAAGAGTATATGAAGACTATAATTGATGCTGTTTCAATAAATATTAAAGTTTACTTGAAGTGATCAATTTCCCAGGAAAACCTTAATTGCTCTGCTTTCCTCAAGAAGAGATAAGAAAAATTAAGTAGTCCAATAGCATGAAATAATAGTAATAAAAAATAAAATAATACCAAATCTAAAGGTATGTTTTCCTGGAATTTTAAGAATTTTTAATGGCAAATAATTTCAACATTATTTTATATGTTCAGGAACATGGCAAAAGCTATAAAATGTTGAGCTCTGGAATGCTTGACATTGATTTCCAACTTACTTAGATTAAGAGATGATGGCCAGCCAATTAGCTCAGCAGATTAAAGTGCCTACAAGCAGGCGCAGGGGCTGGGGATTCAATCCCCGGGCCTGCCATGACAGACCCACCCCTGGGCGCACTAAGACAGCAATTGAGACAGGGTGTGGTGACACACACCTGCAATCCCAGCTCTTGTGAGGCTGTAAACAGGTGGATCGCTACGAGTCTGATCTAGTAGTGAGAGCCTAACCACCGTGTAGACCCTTCCTTAAAATAAAAAAAAAACCTTACTTTTACTCTAACAAAACTAAACAAAAAAAAAAAGAGGATACAAATGAAGGACCATTTTGTATCTGTATATACAAAATAGGATAGATATACAGCTACTTTCTCTTAATTCAATGAGAAGAAAGATTTGTACTAACAGTTTGGACAGGATATCAATCATGTCTGCATCTTATACCATGAATAACCACTACAAAGACAACAATATGCAATGTATTATTAATTATTGAAACTGCCCTACTAATCAGTTTTAAAACTGTGTCATTGTTATTTGTTTCTGAAAATTAATTTTAAAAACATAAAATAAAAATAACAAATGGGAATTGGAGTGAGGAAGGAGGAAGGGGAAGGGAAAAGGGAAAAAGAAAACAGAAGGAAAAAATGGAAACACAGCTTTTGTAAATAAGAAGGGAAAGAAAGGTTAAAGGGAAGGAAAGAAAAAAGGGAAAAGAATAAAGATATATAAATTAAGATACATATGTAGGTACACATTCCCTGTGATGATATATATATATCTCGGAAGTGTGCCAATGAAATTTGAAAACTCTAAGATTTGAGTTATATGATTGCAAGCCAAGGGATAGCAAAGATTGCTGGCAAACCACCAGCATCTAGGGCAAGACAAGGAAGGACTTCCCTAGTGGTATAAGAGACAGTGTCTTGGCTGCTGCTTCCTCAGCACTTTGCTGTTTTTCTGCCTTTCTACCTTCTGCCTGGCATGAACTGTTTCTCCTCTGTGATGCGTCTCTGCCGTGCCACCCTGCCTTGGAGCCAGCCAACTCTGAACTGAAACCTCTACAAACTGCTGTCCATTAAGTGAAAAACCATCTGGTCCATCCTAGTCATAGCAAAACTTACTCTGTGCCTGCCCGCCAAGGTCGAGCATATGAGTATGTGGAGTGCCCTGTTATTGGTGCCAGAGTGAATAAGGAAAACCTGGATCCTTCCAACCTGATGATTTGAAGAGCAGATTCTGAGGAAAAAATGGGTTTTTCCTTCTGAACAAATGTTCTGGAATGCAATGTTAAGGAAAAGGTGGAAGTGGAAGGGTGAGGATATTATCCAGAAAGATACGTATAATATCATTAAGATTCGCAATGAGAATAATGAGAAGGCCTGGAAGGAGATTTTGAAATGGGAAGCCCTTCATATTTCAGAGTGTCCTTGTGGTCCATCATTGATCCAATTCGGAGGGAAGAACAGTATTCACCAAGTATTCACCAAGAGCAAGAATTCGTTCCTGGATGGGGTACGAGCTGCCTTTCAACAGGCATGATTGGATCATCAACCACTGTGGGACAGAAGTTAGATACGTGATCGACTACTACAACGATGGTGAAGTGAACAAGGACTACCAGTTCACCGTCCCAGATCTGTCCCACCTTGGATTCACTTTCAGCTGTATGGGACAGAATGAAGGTAGCTTGGTGGCATTGGACTTCATAACCACTGTTTTGTTTGTGATGGAAAAAGATAAAATATTTTTTTTTTCTGAAAGGTACATTAAACTATTTCCTCTAAAAAAAAAAAAAAGTCATAGGACTGTCCTGCTACAAAGTTGTATATGGTTAGATTTGTAAATTTCTGTGTAAAAATGTGTAATTGTTTATTTCCATTTTTTTCATATTCTATAAGGATTTAAAGTTTAGCATATCAATGATTATTGGAAAATACCTGTTCCATGTAATGTCTACAGCATTTGATATTCAGGCAGATAGTCATGTTAAGCTCAACTGCCTATGTTGTATGGTAATAATATTAAGCTTCTCTTCTGGAGGGTTAACAACTTAAGTTTGCAGACCAAAAAATTAGAGAAACAGGAGGACTACATGGATAGCCAATATTTTGGCCCTAGCCCTTCAAGGTGAGTGAGGACTCAGGACATAAGAGAACCTGTACGGTAACATCCTATAACTCAGTGGTGTCCCAAATTTTCTGTTCAAAGAAATTATGGTGCCACAGAGGAAAGTAATCTATGATGTATAGTGGGCCCAAGGAGAGTCACATGGAGAGAAAACATTCTTTCAGGCTTTCACAGACAGCAAATTGGTCAAGCAATGGTTATGACTCATCCACATGGCTGACACTGACAAAAGATCTACAAACTGCTGTACATGGCTTCAGGGTAAATCCTGAGGGGATTTGACTCATCTTGTCAGAGAAAGAAGTTACATTTCTTGTAATATAGGTCTTGCTCTATCTTGATCTTAACCATCCAGCAGAAAAGTATAAAAACAAGGTATAAAAAGTAAAGCCATATTAATATGTTGAGCTGTAAAGGGCTCAAGTCAACAACTTCTGACATTGCCAGTTCTGCAGATAACTCACTACTATTATGGACTACTGGACTATATGGGATTATTTTACTGAATTCACACACCTGCAAGATTTGAATGGCAATGAAATACCCACCTCTAATAAAACTAAACAAAAAGGGGGATATAAATGAAGGACTATTTTGTAGTTAAAAAAATATATATCTGTATATGCAAAATAGGACAGATATAGAGCTACTTTGTCTTAGTTCAATGAGAAGATTTGTAGTAATAGTGTCTAGACAAGATAACATATCTGCATCTTGTACTATGAATAACTATTACAAAGACAACAATGTGCAATGTATTAATTATTGTAACTGTCCTGTTAACCTGTTGTTTTTATTAACCTGTTTTGAAACTGTCTCATTGCTATTTCTTTCTCAAAAAATTAACAATAAAAAAAAAGATTAAGAGATGAGGGGAGAAGTAGGTTGTGAGGGACCTCAGTACGGGGTTGGTGAGTTGAACACTGCATGGGCTATTAGGAGGTGAGGCCAGGCCAGAGAAAAGAAGTCACTGGAGATGAGACTTCAAAAGATCATGCCTTTCTTTCTTTCTTTCTTTTTTTTTTTTTTTTTTTTTGTGGAACTGGGGATGGAATCCAGGTCCTTGCACTAGCCAGACAGTGTAATACTAGCACTGGGAAGGCTGAAAACAAGAGAATCACTACAAGTCCAAGCTGCATAGTGAGACCCTGTACCAAATACATAATTTTTTTAAAAAAAGAGCCCAGGGAGATAGCTCAGTAGAATAAGTGCTTGCCCGGCAAACACAGTGTCCTAAATTCAATCCCCAGTACCGCAAAAAAAAAAAAAAAGTATTCAGTAATTTTTAAATATTTTGTAAATTAAAATAGAAGGAAATTCCATTAGTGTAATTTTAAAAATCATCCACTAAAATTTCACAGTGAACATCATGCTGATCAGAGAAACTAAAAACAATCCATTTCAGTGATATGTAAATGGTTAAATAATGATATATCCATAAAGACTCCCATTCAATGGCTAGAGAGAAAATAAAGCCAACCTACATGTAAATTATGGTAATAGATTGAGGATACTCTGTTTAAATTACAAAGTGACTTTTTTCTTCAAAAATGAAATTTTCTTGAAAATACATGACAAAAATGTCAGCATGAGGCATCTTTTGATATAAAAACCCAGATGTTTCATATAAAAATTTAGTTGTTTCATCTTGCTTTGCTCTCGCTCTGCCCACCGTGGGGAGGATCCCTGAAGGAGGTCATTTTTTACTCAGCAACAACTGCAAATATCTCATGCTCCTCAGAGCAAAAGAAAACAGACTCCACCTTAGCTGTTGCGAGAAAAGTCAGCCCCTGGAAGAAGGAAGATGGACACCTGAATAGAAAACATCAAAGAACCATGAGCTGAACAGTTTAGAGCTTAGTATGCTTCAAAATATCGAGCAGAGCAAAAAATTAATAATAGAAAAAAGGGCTTATTTTAACTATCCTAACTTCTCTGGCCTACTTGAAAGATGGCCCACCCCACCATCTTCATCATCTTTACTAGTTTATAATGCTCTAGAAACAAAAGTTTAGAAAACAGGAAGAGAGACTTACTGTATTAACAAAATATGACATATCTTATTATTAATAAACAATGACAACAAAGAGTTCTGGGTGGAGGCATGGTGAAGCTATGATTGTAGGGGTTTTTTGTTTATTTTTTCTTATTGCTTCCCTGGATTTCCTACTTTTTCTGCAATACCTGTAGATCCACAGACTCATAGAACAAGAGTATCTTTGGATAATACGCCCCTCAAAAATGGGAGAAATGTAGAAGAATCTTCTCATCATTAGTAAAACACATGGATACAAGTTTTCAGCTATTCTGCGCCAGCTCACAATGACTCCTCTGGGTGATTGAGGGGGAGGGATTTAAATTTAAATTTAAATTAGAACCAAATGATGTTTGTTTTCTGGTTGGCTTAGTAGCCAAATTGTTATTTCATTTTCAGGGTGTGTGAGAGCCTGAGCAAGCCTTCTGCAAGCACTGGTGGAACAGGGTGTGGAATTGAAGAAAAGAACATTCTGGGAGCAATAAATGACATTTCCCAGAAAAACAAACTTAAGAACTGAAGAATGAAATGCTGGATGCAGAGCGTACTCGTGATCTTCGGGCTTCATTTGAGCTGTGAGTAGTACTTACTACAAAGGCTCAGAGCATCAGAGACAACCAAGAAAAGCTGACACTGATCCTCAGAAAACCGAGACGGAAAAGGCGTTCATCCACTCTGATTTTTCCTATAATTCCAATGGAGAATAATAGCAATCATGGTGAAATGTTGATCTGACACCATTTCATCTAGCTAACTTTGTCACATTTTTCTAAACAGGGAGAGCAGTGTAGACAAGGCGGTGCAGAGCCCCCGTCTCTGGCTGTCCTTGAGGGAGATCTCGTACCTCCCAACCACAGTAAGAGATGACTAACTTCCGAAGCCAGCAGAAAGGAAGAAAAAGGCCCTGTTTTCCTGTTTACACTAATTTCAAGTAGGCCAGAGAAGTTAGGATAGTTAAAATAAGCCCTTTAAATAAGAACTTCTTGGCACCCTGCACATCGTGGCCATCCCGCCTGGGGACATGGTTCTGCGGGGTAAAGCGTTCTCTAGTCACCGCTGCCTGTTCGC
>NW_004524852.1:624659-628842 GCF_000260255.1 Octodon degus
ATGTACCTTAAATTTTTCAAATATTACTTCACTAAAATCTCAGAACAGCACTGGTGGATCATGAGAATTTTCTCAGCTAACAGATAAGTAGATACAAAATCAGAAAGCGTAAGGTTTTTCCAAGCCTACTCAGACAGAGTTCACAGGCCTTTAAATCAGGCGTGGCACCAAAGGCGGTGCTAACCCCACTAGCTACCTGCCTGATGTTAAGTATCACACGGGAGGGACTACCTGTACTGTGACTATAATTATGTACAAAAAGTATAGTAAATGATAAAATTATCTCTGTATAACATGAGAGTAAAGTAACACAATACTATGTGAAAAATACCAATATGTTTACAACTATATTAGTTGTCTTTGAGTAATTTTTTAAAAAATATTCTTTACTTTTAAAGTTATCTACTCTAAGATCAATACTAAGCATTATTTTAGAAATAAAAATACAATACACTTTATTTTAAAATAACAACACTCAAGCAAGGTGCAACTGTTTTACCTAATCATTCTTTAGTACTCATATTTTAGCTCAGTTACAAAACCACATGACCATTCATGACCGCATAACACATCCAAAAAAGGCTTTCAATTGCTAGCCTTTCAAATCACTATAGATTAAAACAGTCCTATGTTGGCAATATGATAAAGGTATAAGAAAACCTGGTGATTGAAGGACTGTCTTACTAGTGAAATTCTTTAATAACCTATCTCCATGTAGGACCACACAGACAGTAAAAACAACCTGGGTTCAGGAATTTATTAGAAAATTCATTGCAAATTGAGCACAGTTTTGGTTTCACTGTCAGAGACATGGAGAGTCAGTGTGAGAAATGGGCAGGAAATAGAAGAGAAAGAAATGGTATAAAACAATAGAATGTACTGAGCTACCTTTTAGCTACAAACGTGACTGGTTTTTTTCTGCCCTCCTTTTCTAGCCAAACTGAGAAATCAGTTAGTCCAGATGGAAAGAGAACCTGGTTTTAATTGCCTTTTAAGACTGTGAAATAGAAATTCTAAGTAAATCTCCCCCAGTTTCTGGCTCAGTGATATGAAGAACTTAACAATTTAAAAACCAGAGATTCTTCTGTCTTTGAAGAGAACCTGAAGCGGAATGAGGAAAGTCTCTTTCTCACTCTTTCCCATTTCCAACTGTAACATGAGTGTAACAGAATTTACATTTTGGGGCCGGGGAGATAGCTCAGTTGAATAAGCGCTTGCCTGACAAGCGCAAGGGCCTGAGAAGGGCCTGAGCTCAATCCCTGGTTGTGAAAAAAAAAAAGAATTTACATCTCAAAAGGCGAACTTCTCACAGAAATAATATGTAGCCAAAGACTCATATTCATTCAGTGTAAAAGTAAAATAAATTAGAAGAACATTTTACTAAATTCAACCACAGCAATTATCACTGTTAACTACTTAGTATTATTTTCTATTTTTACTGTGTTTATGAACATGAACAAACAGGTCCAGAGAGTCCTGGGGAATTCAAATTAAGAACAGCATCTCACAGAGTCACCTCTGAGAGAACTGCTTCTGTTCTAAAAACAATTTTATGCAGTTAGATTTTGCTCCTCCCCTTTCTGACCTGTGAGTGTTGATAAGAACCCTCCAGGAAACTCCTCCCAGGGACTTGCTTGGGAGATCCTTTGAAGCATTTACTGAGTAATATAAAGGCATGAATGAGGAATCCAGAAAAAAATAATGAATAACAATCTTATACTCACTTTCCTTCTATTCCTGGCCCTCACAGGTAACAGTCTTATCTAGTCTTGAGCAGCTCACAAGGAAGAGATCCCAGCGTGACACTGTGGCTGTTGTGCTTTTTATATTGCAGGACCTGGGACAGCAGACTCTATCACATCCCAGGAGACAGAAGTATCTGGAACAGAAGGGAAGACTGTGACCCTGCTCTGTAATTATGATGCTTCATCAACCGGCTCCATCGTTCTCTACTGGTTTCGACAATATCCAAACCAAGCACTAGAATATATTCTCCACAGGGGGTGGAAAAATTCTATAAAAGGAGATGCCAGTTTTGCCACAGGAAGATTTTACTCAAGGAGCACAGGCAATTCAATAGATCTGCATATCAGAGACCTCACGCTTGCAGATGCTGCCCTTTATTATTGTGCGATGAGATGCACAGAGAGAACATCTCACAGAAGAGCCATACCGAAACCTCCGTGCACAGGAAGATGGGGGGCAAACACTCATAACCACATGCAGGGTTTTCTGGTCTTTTTTTTTTTTTCTGCCAGAGATATTATTGTAGGAAATATTGGATCTGGAGAATTACACTCTAATTACATGAGAGCTATATAATTGTAGGCAAATATCCTAAAATTTTGGAACTTTAGTTTCCTGAAATTAGAGATAGTAACTTTACTTTATGAGATTTGTGTAAGACAAGACTGCAATATTTTGATTAAGTGCCTGGAACATTCTAGGTGCTCTTTTCTCTCAATAACTACTGTGGTTTTAAAGGGCTTCTTTATCATTAGCTAAGATTATTCTCTGTGACATAAGTAGGCAAAATAATTTTTAAAAATTGAAACTCTAAAAAGACATATCCAAGTATTAGAAATGGCTTCTTACCTGGGAAATCCCTGTTAACTGTGCAGGCTTTGAAATTCACTCTCAGCAAGGTCAACATTAGAGTAAAAGAGGTCCTGAGGCGCCAGCTCCGGAGCTGCGGCCCTGGGCTGTTGGACTTCCTACCATTCACACCAGGAAACAATTGAACATAAGATTATAGGGAAGAGGAAGAGGCTCTGTAGTTGTGGTAGGTGGGTGAAGAGAGACCTCGCTTCCTCATCAGTTCTGCCTTCCCGCATGGAGATGAAATGCTAAGAAACGCAGCGGACTCCACAGTGGCCTCCTCTGGTTGGACGGCACCTTGCCACCTGCTACCCTGATTCTTGTACTAACAGTGTTTGGACAGGATATCATGTCTGCATCTTGTACTAATGAATAATTACTACAAAGACAACAATATGCAATGTATTAATTGTTGTAAGCGTCCTCCTAATCTGTTTTGAAACTCTCTCATTGCTATTTGTTTTTCAATAAAACTAATTAAAAAAGAGAAAATGATACTTGACTTAACCTTTTGAAATATTGACAATAGAAATGAATAAATTATACAAAAAGATACACTTCTAATGGTGACATTCAACCCAATTCAACTCTTGACATTCAACTCAAATGTGCACAAAACCTTTCTTTTTGTACTGCCATTAAGCAAGCCATGAAGAGAAATATTTCGACTCTAACTCCACACAAAGCCTGCAGCTTCTCTGCACATCCTACAGAGCTTCCAGGCTAGAAGCCTCAGGCTCAGCAACTCACAGCCAAGCCTGCTCCACCCACGCTGCTGCTAGTATCTGCTGCTCCAGTTTGTAAGAGCCTGGGAAGAAGACAGAAAAGTATTTTATTTTATCAAAAGATACTTGGACTTTAAAAAGAATGGCAAAAAGTGTTGCAATTAGAAAACAATCTCCAAAAATTTTCTCAAATTTAACTATTGGAGATAATTGTTTATGAAAGGATAATTTAAAAACAGCAGCGTGTAATATTCAGGTTATGAATCATTATTATTTTCATACCCTGTTGTGATCAACACCAATATATTAGCATAACATTTTACTCAGACAAAGACATGAAAGAGAATTTTGAGATTCATTGAACAGTTGATGCCTTTGATACATTTTTTAGAATTCATATTAGGGATTAATTTATATAAGAAGAAAAAGTGTTAGGCCAGAAAATACTGTAGTAAAAAGTTTAAAACCATTTGGAAGATTTTTGGCTAGAAACTTGACAAAATGATATACAGCCACTTAATGACCTAATTATTCAGAACAACTTAGATGTACAGTTGTCTACAGCTCCAGACGCACACTGCAGTGTAATGTGGAGTTCACGTTATAACCATGATGTTTGCACCGATCTCCAGTAATTGGTAGTCATAGAGAAAACAAAGCTCGAAACTTTAAAGTGAAGTGAAAATAGGAATTTACTTGTGGTATTGAATTTTGCTGCATTTAATTTTTATGTGTTCATGAAATAATTATGATCTTGTTTATACGACAATAACAATTTTAAAAAGACTCTAACTTGCAAGCTTTATGCTTGTGTCCTCAACCTCAGCTCAGTGCTCTGAGCTGCACCTCACCCACTGGGC
>NW_004524852.1:630050-635618 GCF_000260255.1 Octodon degus
CTGTAACACTACTCTGAGTTCTCTTAAAATTATTTAAAAACAAGATATTAATGTCTTCCTACTTTTAAAAATCATAGCATTACAGATAATGTTTAGACCCTCTCTGCTCACATCTTTACCTTGTCTCCTTTCCCAGAGGCAAAAATTTGTTTTTTGTTTGTCTGTTTTCTGTATTTTAGGGAATGGCCTACAGGGTGTCAGGCTCTCACTACTAGATCAGACTGGCAGTGATGCTCCTGTTTACAGCCTTCCAAGTGCTGGGATTATAGGCTCACGCCTCCAAGCCCAGTCTCAAGTGCTGTCTCATCGTGCCCTAGGGGCGGGGCCCGTATGGCACGCCTAGGGACCAAATCCCCAGCCCCTTTAATCTGCTGAGTTATTTGGCCAGCCCTGAGGCAAAGGTTTGTAATGCTGATTCTAGACCTCTTATCATAATTAATATGGACATAGATGTTATAGATGCACTCATTAAACTATACTATTTTGTGATATATTTGCATAAATAATAACACATAATATGTTTTGTTCAATACCTTCCTGTCATTTTATTCAATACAATGGACTTCAAGACTATTAACTTCCAAAGATCATTTCCTTACATATTCATATAGATCACTGGGTAAATGCACTTTGTTTTATTTAATAATGCCAATAACAATGACATTTCTTCATAAAGTAGAGAATCAAGTCTCAAAATGATTAATTTTCCCAGGGCACACAATTGCTAAGTGGCAAGATGAAACACAATCAAGTCTTCTGACTTTAATTAAAAAATTCTTCTAGCTTCCGCCCAGGCTTCTTTCTTGTTTCTCATCTCTGCATGTGTAGTTACCAGAGAAAGGCTATACTCACAGAACTCTAATCTCCCCCTCCACACACACAAATCCAAACATAATGGGTTCCTAAACAAACTGCCTCTGATTTAGCACTGTTCTTATGACTGCTAGAGAAAAAACAAAAGCTCCCCTGCTTAATATGTGAAAACTTTCAATAATGCAATTCTATGATTAATACTGCCAATATTTCCCTTTACTACTTACTTGCTCTCAACCAAAAACTCTTGTCTGTATTTAAAATGCCCAACAGTAGAAACAAAATCTGATGTCTGTTTTTTAATAGGAAACCAGACAGGAGTTATCTTAAAATAACTATGGAGAGTACAAGCACAGTGGTGAGGCTGTGTGTCCCTCAGAGGAGCCCTGCTTCCAGCTCTGTGGCTGCTGTAGGCACCCGGGGCACCCACAGACCTTGAACTAAGAAGATTAAAAACTTCAGGCTATATAACTGAAATGTGAAGAGGAAACTGGTGACTGTGCCAGGAAGGAACACCACAAAATATTTTACTGAACATTATGTTTAATGCACAGTCCTAAAGCATTCTTTCATCTTCAAATTTTGGCAGATTTTAAAAATCTAATTTTATTCCTTAAACTTATTTGACATATTGCAAATTAGAAAAGTAGTAAAATGCAGATTGTTAGCATAAATAAAACAATTAAAATATATAAGCAATGGTTAATTCCCACTTACTTATTCTCTTCCATCTCCATGGAAGTAAATAATATTATTACCAGTGAGTATCCCTTCTCACCATACCTCTTACTCATATAAACATAGGCAAGGGGTTGGGGAGGTAGTTCAGTAGTCTAAGGGCCTGCCTGGAAAGCACGAGGACCTGGATTTGATCCTAATACCCCATACCATGCGGCCCAGAACGCCCTGTGTGCAGGGTCAGCCACCAAAACGAGGCATGGTGCCACACGCCTATAATCCCAGCACTGGGGAGCCTGAGACAGAAGGATAACTGCAAGTCTGAGCTGCATAGCAAGACCAATTAATTAAGTAATTAATTAATTGAAAAATGATTTAAAAAGAATTTAAATATAGGCAAGTATATCCTTAGTGAGGTCAAACACCTATTTATAACCAGATTTTCTCTTCTCAGAATGGTCTTATGTATTATTACCCCTTTTTCTACTAGATTATTTATTTCTCATCAATAAAATATTAGATACTACAGGTGTTTAATTTTCTTATTTTCTCAATATTCTCTATGCTGACTTCATAATATACATAGTGGGGGGGGTTCTTTCTTTCTTTCTTTCTTTCTTTCTTTCTTTCTTAGAGAAAATTTAATCTCAAAACTCCTCAAACTCCCAAAATCATTCCTGGAGGCAAGTATTATATTGATACCATGTTATGGTTTGTGTCTAGTTGTTCCCCCAAAACCTCAGGCAGTCAAGTGGAGACTTCTGGAGTTTGTGATTGATTATTGTGGGTGTGGATGCTGCACCTGCCCTGAGGCAAGGAATTTGCATTACAATACAAGGAAGGAGGAGAGGATGGCTAGCTGCCTGAGCTGGGCCACTCCCTGTGCTCTCTGCCCTTTGCCTCCACAGTGAAAGTTTGCTCTCTTCATGTGCCACTCTGCCTTGGAGCCTGCTGAGTATGGGCTGTAACCTCCAGTAACTGTGAGATAAATAAAACTTTCCTTCCCTAATTCTGAGTTACTAGGACAGGTATTTGTCCTAGTAATGAGAGAAGAGTAATTGAGACATACAAAAACCAGAGAAAGACTCAATCAAAAAAGAGAATTACAGGCCAATCTCCCTTATTAACATAGATGCAAAAATCCTCAGTAAAATAGAATACAGCAAATCATCAGGAAGATTATATACCACGACCAGGCAGGATTCATTCCAGGGATGCAAGGATGGCTCAACATATGCAAATCTATAAATGTAATACACTATATCAATAGAGCTGAAAACCAAAAACACATGATCATCTCAGTAGGTGCAGAAAAAAACTTTTGTCAAAGTCTAACACTCATTCATGATCAAAGCCCTACAGAAAGTTGGAATACATGACCTGTACCAAATCTATGACAAACTACCAGCCAACATAATTCCAAATGGAGAAAAACTGAAATCTTTTATTCTAAAATCAGGCACAAAACAAGGATGTCCACTATCACCACTCTTATTCAAAACAGTTCTGGAAATATTAGCCAGAGTGATAAGACAGCAAAATAAAAAGAATAAGAATAAGTAAGGAAGAAGGTAAACTATCATTGTTTGCAGATGACATGATACTCTACATGGAATACCCAAAAAACTCCACCAGGATGCTTCTAGAATAAGCAAATTAAATAGCATAGCAGGATACAAAGCCAACACCCCAAAATCAATAACATTTCTCTACACAGATCACATACAATCTGAGAGAGAAATTAGAGAAACTATACTCTTCATAATAGCATCCAAAAAAATTGAAATACTTAGGAATTAATCTAACAAAGGAAGTAAAAGATCTATACAATGAAAATTACAGTTCTCTTAGAAAAAAAGAAATCAAAGAGGATTTCAGAAAATGGAAAGATATTCCTTGTTTCTGGATAGAAAGAACCAACACTGTGAAAATGGTCATGCTCTCAAAATCATTATACAGATTTAATTCATTCCCTATCAAAATATCATCAATGTACCTCACAGATCTAGAGAAAACATTCCTGAAATTTATTTACCAGAACAAGAAAAGACCTAGAATAGCAAAGGCAATCCTGGACAACAAAGCAAGGCAGGGAATATTACAATCCTTGACTTGAAATTATACTACAAAGCTACTATGATAAAATCAGCATGGTCCTAGCCAAAAAAAAACCAGACCTCAGAATCAATGGAATAGATTAGAAGATGCAGATACAGCTACAAACACACACAGCCACTTATCTTTGACAAAGAGACAAAACACATTCACTGGAATTTTTTTTTAAAAAAAGCCTTTTTAACTAATGGTGCTGGAAAAACTGGCTCTCCACATACCACAAACTAAAACTAGACCAAGATCTATCACCATGCACTAAACTAAAGTCAAAATTGATTAAATATCCAAACATTAAAACAAAAATGCTGAGCCTACTGAAAGAAAAAGTAGGTGGAAATCTTGAAGGCAAAAATGTAGGTAGAGAGTTCATGAACAAAAACCAAACTGTGTGGGAAGTACTTCAAAGAACCAACAACTGGGATCTCAACTTATTGAGAGATTTCTGCACATCAAAAGAAATCACCAGCAGAGTGAAAAGACAACCCACAAATTGGGAAAAACTTCTCCAACAGTCATTCATACAAAGGACTCCTATGTAGAATATATAAAGAACTAAAGAAAAGAACAGGCCCCCAAAATGCAAAGATTAGTCCAAAAATGGGCATCTGAGATGAAAACACACTTGTCAGAGGAAGAAATATAATTGGCAAATAAATGCATGAAAAAATGTTTCACAGTACTGGTCATTTGAGAAATGCAAATTAAAACAACATTGAGATACCGTCTCATCCCAGAAAAAAATGACCATCATAAAGAAATTAACTAATAACAAACGCTGGCAAGGCTGTAGGGAACAAGGAACCCTTCTCCACTGATGGAGGGAATGCAGACTGGTACAACCACTATGGAAATCAGTGTGGAGACTCCTCAAAAACTAGGACAGGAAATCCCATTCAATTCAGCTATCCCCCTTCTAGGAATTTTCCCAAAAGAACTGAAAACATCCTATCATAGTGATATATGAACACCCATGTTTATAGCAGCACAACTTGTCATAACCAAAGCTTGGAAGCAACCAAAATGCCCATCACCTAAGGAATAAATTTTTTTAGAAATTAGTATTTTTATACAATGGAATATTACTCACCTATAAAAAAGAAAAACTTGAGGCCTTTATAGATAAATGGATGCAACTAGAAGCTATACTCATAAATAAAATAAGTCAGCCACAATCATATTGTCTTATGCAAGAACCTGAAAAAAATAAATAAAATCTGAAAGGTATAGAAGATTTAGTAAAATGGAAAGAAACTGAACATAAGAAATAAACAATAAAGAGGAGGGAAATGAGAAAAGACAACAAAAAAAGGAAGGGGGAGAAAACCCTGCAAGGGTATATATAGGATAGCTGAGATGATTGCAGTACTTATTTCCTTCAGTTTTTTGAAAGTAGCAGTTAATGTTTAAATTTTTTACTTTGACTAACTACATGCTAATATCTGTTATCTAAGCAACTACATCAAACAATGTGCAAAAGCAAAATCATGGCTGAATACCTTGCATCTTGCTCTTCTAAATGTGTACTATTTCTAATGTCTTATTCATTATATTATATTCTCTGTAAAATAAACTAAAAATATTAAAAATGAAAAGGACAAGGAAAATAGTTATTGAAAATAGTTTATTGAAAACAAGCATTAATGTTTAATTATTTGACCAATTTTACATACCAATATCTGTTAATCTGAGCAACAGATTTGACTATAACTACAGAACATAAAAGCCATTGTTAATTTTTTATTCTTTTTTTTTAAATCTGTACCATATGTATTGTAATATGTTACTCTGTTTCTTGCTTAGTTTTTGCTATTTGTTCTTGCTTCTGTTTTTCTTTTTACTCTTTAAAATAAAATAAAGAGGGGCTAGCAAGACAGCTCAGTGGTCTAAAGTGCTTGTTTAGGTAAGCTTAGGCAGTGCAGGGACCACAGTTCGATCCCCGGCACCACATGCAGTGCCAGCCCT
>NW_004524852.1:636208-656853 GCF_000260255.1 Octodon degus
AGCAGCTGCACGCAGCCATGGCTGACACCTTCCTGGAGCACATGTGCCGTCTGGACATCGACTCGGCCCCCATCACGGCCCGCAACACCGGCATCATCTGTACTATCGGCCCGGCCTCCCGCTTGGTGGAGACCCTGAAGGAGATGATTAAGTCTGGGATGAATGTGGCCCGGCTGAACTTCTCTCATGGAACTCATGAGTACCATGCGGAGACCATCAAGAATGTGCATACAGCCACCGAGAGCTTCGCTTCTGACCCCATTCTCTACCGGCCAGTGGCTGTGGCCCTGGACACCAAGGGCCCTGAGATCCGAACCGGGCTCATCAAGGGCAGCGGTACCGCCGAGGTGGAGCTCAAGAAGGGAGCCCCGCTCAAGATCACGCTGGACAACGCCTACATGGAGAAATGTGACGAGAACATGCTGTGGCTGGACTATAAGAACATCTGCAAGGTGGTGGACGTGGGCAGCAAGATCTACGTGGACAACGGCCTCATTTCTCTGCTAGTGAAGGAGAAAGGTCCTGACCTCCTGGTGACGGAGGTGGAAAATGGTGGCTCCCTGGGCAGCAAGAAGGGTGTGAACCTCCCCGGTGCTGCCGTGGACCTGCCTGCTGTGTCCGAGAAGGACATCCAGGACCTGAAGTTTGGGGTAGAGCAGGACGTGGACATGGCGTTCGCGTCCTTCATTCGCAAGGCTGCGGACGTCCACACGGTGAGGCAGGTCCTGGGGGAGAAGGGCAAGAACATCAAGATCATCAGCAAGATCGAGAACCACGAAGGCGTGCGGAGGTTCGATGAGATCCTGGAGGCCAGCGATGGCATCATGGTGGCCCGTGGTGACCTCGGCATCGAGATTCCTTCAGAGAAAGTCTTCCTGGCCCAGAAGATGATGATTGGGCGTTGCAACCGCGCGGGGAAGCCCGTCATCTGCGCCACGCAGATGCTCGAGAGCATGATCAAGAAGCCGCGGCCCACGCGGGCTGAGGGCAGCTACGTGGCCAACGCTGTACTGGACGGGGCAGACTGCATCATGCTGTCCAGGGAGACGGCCAAGGGCGACTACCCGCTGGAGGCCGTGTGCATGCAGCACCTGATTGCCAGAGAGGCAGAGACTGCCATCTACCACTTAAAATTATTTGAGGAGCTGCACCGCCTGGCTCCTATTACCAGCGACCCCACAGAAGCCACCGCCGTGGGTGCCGTGGAGGCCTCCTTCAAGTGCTGCAGCGGGGCCATACTCGTGCTCACCAAGTCCGGCAGGTCTGCCCACCAAGTGGCACAGTATCGTCCACAGGCCCCCATCATCGCTGTGACCCGCAATCCTCAGACTGCGCGCCAGGCGCACTTGTATCGTGGCATCTTCCCCGTGCTGTGCAAGGACCCTGTGCAGCAGGCGTGGGCTGAGGACGTGGACCTGCGTGTGAACTTGGCCATGAATGTCGGCAATGCACGAGGCTTCTTCAAGACAGGAGATGTGGTCATCATGCTGACCGGGTGGCGCCCCGACTCCGGCTTCACCAACACCATGCGTGTTGTGCCGGTGCCTGAAGGCCCTAGAACCCGTCTCGACCCCCTTTCCCTTTCCCTTCCCCCAACCCATCCATTAGGCCAGCGACGCTTGTAGCGCCTTACTTCAGGCTGTAGTGTGGCACCGGCAAGCTGGGACACTGGGAAGATTACGTCTCTGCGATTAGTCCCTCACTTGGCGCAGTGGCCCAAAACGGGCTGCCTGGGACCAGTTCCCACCCCAGCAAGGGACTTTGAGAAAGGAGGCCCCTAGAGCTTGCTGCAGGAAGGCAGCAACTTCGCCTCCTTTGTGTCCTGTTGAGTTCCTCTAGAAAGCAGATGCCAGAGAACCCAGCCATGGTGGCCAGCATGGGGGCTGAGGGCATGGATCCGGTGTGCCAGACTGGTCCTGACCCCAAATGCTCAGATTCCCTCCCCAGTCACCTCGGCCTCCCCACTCAACCTGTGCACAGTTCTCTGCCACCGCACTCATGCGCACACTCTGCCCGCCACCTCCAGGCCTGTTGCTATAGAGCCCACCTGTGTGTCAATAAACAACAGCTGAAGCTCAAAAAATAAATAAATAAATAAATAAATAAATAAATAAATAATAAATAAAAATAAAAAAGAGAAAAAGAAAGGGTAACTTGTTTCCCAATGGGAAAAAAGATGATCCATGACAGCAAAGGAGAGTATGATCAACACTGCAAGAAAATGGAAACTATTCCATACGTTCACCCATGACTTGAGATGCTCCTATAAAACCAGTAATATTTGGATCTCTTCTGCATTTAATTTGTTCCATGCATTGGCTTAACTCTGACCTGAATCATATTGTTTGTTTGTGTTTTTAATTTAACTAATTTATTTGGTACAGGGTCTCCCTGCAGCTCGGACCCATATTGATCCTCTTGTCTCAGTCTCCCCAACACTGAGATTACAGGCATGATCTACCAAGCCTCATTTCAGTGGCTGGTACAGCACACCGGGGTTCCAGGGCCAGCATGGCATGTGGTACCAGGAATCAAACCTAGGTCCTTACACTTGCCAGGAGGTGCTTCGACCACTGAGCTATCTCCCAAGCCCCTCATATTGTTTTGTTTAGAAAATAATGTCATGTCATAACAGAAAATCAGATCTTAAGGCTCTTCAAAATGGTGTTGACAGTTCCAAGGTGTTTGTTCTCTTATGTATTTTTGTCCAATTCAAACAAAAAGTCTTAATAAAAGCACTTTAGAAAGTCTGACATTGTAGAATATTATGTTGTTCTATAAGAGAATTTTGTATGCTTGTCCAATTATCCTAAGATTTAGTCTTTTAAAAGTATGTTTTATTTGTTTGTTTTTTAAAAGATCTTCTACTTTTATTGTGAAATTAATTGCTAAATAGTGTGTGATCTATGCTTGTATTATGACTGGAATTTTTCTCCATTTAGAGAAATTTATTCCATATAAAGAAAAGTTACTACTGTTTTATATTTTCTTATTAGCCAACAATTTATGTTAGTTATTATTAAAAGTAATACAACCAAAGTAATAAATGCATTTTTAAAACACTAAATAGTACAGAAAAGTTTGTTGTAAATCTACTTTCTTATTCTTTCCCAACCTTCAACACTTGCTCACAAAATATTTCCACTTGTAATTCTTTAGATGTTCTTGGTCCTCTGCTCTGTATTTTGTAATAATGTACATTAAAAATGATTTCTCATACTGTGAGGTTTAGATATTGCCTACTGACTTCTGTTTTATGTAGTTTTTCTTTTTAAAGCTTTTTAAGATTCATAGAAAAACTGAGCAGGAAGGACAGAGTCCTCAGGTACATCTTTCTCCCTCACAGCCATAGCCTCCCACATAATGAATATTATAATGAGTATACTGAATGGTACATTTGTTACCACTGATGAATCCACATTGACACATCATTACCCTTCTAGTGCATAGATAACCCCCAGGTCATTATTGGTGTTACATGTTCTGTGGGTCTCAGAAATATATCATGACATGCATTTACTATTATGATATAGAAGTAGTTTCAATGCCCTAAAATTCTTCTGGTCTCTGTCTGTTCACCTGTCCCTCTCCCTTAACTGCTGACAAACACTGATCTTTTTATTATCTCTACAGTTTCACCTTTTCCAGGACATCATATAGCTAGATTAATACAGTATTAAGCCCTTTTTCAAATTGGCTTCTTTTACTTAGTAATATGCATTTAAAGTTTCTCCATATATTTTTCATGGTTTGATAGTTCATTTCTTTTTAGTGGTGGTTAATATACTACTGTCCAGCTGTACCATAGTTTATTTCCTACTGCAAGGCATTTTGGTTGTTTCCAAGTTTGGGCAAGTATGAATAAAGCTGTTATATACACTGCACATATTTTCAACTAATTTTGGGGAAAAGTGTGATTTTTATCACAAAGAATGTGATAGCTGGATATTATGCTAACATTGTGTTAGTTTTGTAGAAAATTGCCACACTGTCTTCCAAACTAGTCATGCTATTTTGCCATTCCTACCAGCAAAAAATAAGATTTTCTTCTCTTCATGTCCTTGCCAGCATTTGGTGCAATAGTCTGGGTTTTGGTTATCCTAGTAGGTGTATAGTGGCAGCTCACTGTGATAATTTGTACTTCCCTGATGATATATTGTGAAGAGAAAATTTTCAGACACCTCTGCCAGAATTCACTTCTTTATTCCATTGAACAAATGTATTCTTTACCCAAAAGCACTAAGCTCACATGCCATTCTTGCCCATTTCCACTTCTGTCTGAACTGGGGACTGAGCACCATAGTATCCCAGAATCAATGAGAAATCTGGATGTCAGCATGTGGATAAGTGGTTTCAGGTAAGCATAGACCCTGAAATCCCAGAGCTTCCCTCCTCACCCCTCAGAGGCCCCAGCTTCAGTGCTTCCCAGGCTCTGTGGAGAACAATAGTGCACTGGAATTGGCCACCTTAGACTATGCTAGGGAAATTGTTCAGTAGCTTAACTAATTTCAGAACTAACAAGACTGAAGAAAGGGGAGAAGCCATCAGAGTTTACATCTTCAAGCAAAACTGTTTGAACATGTCAGAAGAGAGAGGCCCATTCCACGAGCCATCCCAGCAGTCTGTGCAGCAGCCTGTGTGGTCTCCACAGTTCAACCCCAGTGAATAGACCACTGGTAATGAAACTGCCTCCTTCTCACCCCTTCCTCTGGCTTTGCTAAGAAAGGTCTCTGATGGAACTGACACTTATTGTGTTGCTAACATATTTCTTTTAATTATCTCTAGAACTTCAATCAGGACAATAAGATGTGTGACAGCAGGAGGTGAGTTTGTATAGCCCAGACACACGCTGTACTCCAGCATCCACATGGCTTCAAAGTCACAGCGATGACACAACTGAAAATAGAAGATGAATACCCACAGGAATCATCCACTCACTGAAATTCTGTTTGAAACTATTTTTACCATACTCTTACAAGTCATTAAAATTATTTTAAATAATTTTTAAAATACTCAAAGTGTCAGGGCTGTGCCATTTTCAACTGTGTGTCTTTCATCCACTGAAGATTCAGCCAGGCAGAATGAGATATTTTTCTTGGGACATCATCAAAATATGCTGACCCTTGCCACTCTAAGTATTCACTAGGAAGGTAGGGGAATAGGTGTATTGACCTCTTGTCAGCATCTACAAAATGTTATCCCTAGCAGTTACTGTTTTCCTGTCTCTGCACTAGTGATGGGGAATTTGTTTTTTCTGGGTCTGGCTGCCCAAGTGTGGACAGTTGTGCCGGTGTTTGTATGTTGCTTAGATGGCAGCAAAAGAAGTAGAAAAGAGAGTGAGACATGGCTTTGACCAGGTGGTTGTTCTAAATGTAGATGTCTCTTTTCTCTCCATCTTTAGCAAACACATTGGTTCAGAATGGGAGAAAGAATGAGTACCTTCATGACAAAGTCCTCTTTAATGAGCCTGGGGTTGCACTAATAGTTCAGATGGAATGCCTGAATAGAGAAAAATAACACTTGATGGTGTCCCCGGAAAGGCTGGAGAAGGAATAATTGCAAAGTGACTCTTCTGGGGTGTCCAGAAGAGTTAGCAAAGTAAAACAAATCATGAAATAAGTGGAAAGTTGGTGTATGGCCTTCCATGCCTGTTTCTTTCTAAACAACAGTCAATGGAAAGTGCAGCAGATTTCCCCAATCCTGAAGGACCCGGTAAATATACGTTTTAAGCTGTCATTATACAGGACTGTAGATTTTATATTCCAAACTCATTGGTAGGATAGGTGTTGCATCATTTTTCATTATTTCTGAGATAAAACAGAAAATATAAAAGCCCCAATTGTGTGTGTGTGTGTGTGTGTGTGTGTGTGTGTGTGTGTGTGTGTGTCTTACCAGGGATTGAGCCCAGGGCCTCCCCATTGAGCTACATCACATCCAACCCCAACCCCTTGTATTTTTTTTGAGACAAGCTTTCCCTAAGTTTCCCAGGCTAGGCTCAAACTTGTGGTCCTCCTGACCAGGCCTCCAAGGGTGCTGAGATTACAGGCATGTAGATCAAACCTAGCTAAAAGCCCCAACTTCATGAAGAACAAGTTATCACTCTGCGAAGGTCACAGACTCAGTCTCCAATCTCTGTCCTATAACTCTGGGATCCCTTGATACCTTCAGTTTGTACACAAACCCATGCACACTAACTTACTCTTCTAAGCAGCACTAAATATATCTATATAGATATAGATATAGATATAGATATAGATATATAGATATATAGATTTTTTTTGTCATTTGTATTTGAGAATTTTATGTTTCCTCTTCTCTGCATACTTTGACAGGCAAAAAAAATGATTCATATTTTTTCTATAAATAGTAGGATGCTGGTACAAAAGAGCTTATATCTAATGAGCATGAGAATATGGCTTACTAGGTAGTATCTGTCTCACCAATGCACACTGGTTGAGTGAATGTCTGGCTATGTTTATACCCACCTGTAAAGGTGAGTTTATATTCAATGGTTAGAACTCATAAGAAGTCAAATTTAAACTCACTACACACAAGATCTGTATTAGAAGTTTCCAAACTAAAACAGATGGATTTGACATGCAAAATATCTCTTATTACAACATATAATTAATGTCCACTTTCTGCTCTTGTTCCAAAAAGGATTACAAAAAAAAATGACTGTACAATAAAAATTTCACATTTCAAGTGAGAGAAAATTCATTAAAAGAACTAAATAACCAAAAACTGTATAAAATTCATGGTGGTTTTTATAAAATTACATTCATGATGATCGAACAATATCACATAGTGTATGAATAAGAAAAGAAGGAAAAGGTGTGTCTTAGTTACTCTTTTCTCATTGCTGGGACAAATACCCAACACCCAAACTGAAGGAAGGAAAGGTTTATTTAGCTCACAGTTACTGGAGGTTTCAGTCCATACTCAGCTGGCTCCGAGGCAGAGTGGCACATGGCAGAGAATAACCTTTCATCAGGGCAAAGAGCAAGAACACAAGAGAGGGGAGTAGTGGCAGCTCAAGCCACTATCTTCTCTTTCCTCCTTATATTATAATACAAATTACCTGCCCAGGGCAGGTGCAGCATCCACACCCACAGTAATCAATCACAAACACCAGAAGCTCCCCCAAGACTGCATGAGGCTTTGGGGGGACAGCTATACACAAACTACAACAAAGTGAAAACAAAGCTATTGTGAATGGAAAAAAAGAAGAGTCAAGTTATAGCATGTACAGGTGCAAATTCCCAGTGATGAATAAGATCATTCTATATATAAAATGTACCAATAAATTTAATTAATAAAAATAACACTTTCTTAACAGAATATATTTATTAAGGACAAATATCAGGAAATAATAAAAAAAGAAGAGTTCAGAAAATGAAATGTCTTTGGATTTGACCGAAAGGGATACTTTTATTGGAGGCACTATGAAATAAAAAGGAACATTAGCTTAAAGCAAATTTTATCACAAGAAGGTTGCACATAACCCAAAACTAGGTTTTGCTTCAGGTGAAGAGATTATCTGTTTTGATCAAAAACAACTTCAGGATAACTTACAATATTAGAAATATCCTAATATTTTGTTGTAGAAAAAACTATTAATCTAATGATTAAGCTGTTATATAACACCAATGATTGCTTTTTATAGAACATTTCTAAATTATGACCAAAAATTCCATAATAATTGACTCAATATATAATTTTCATTTTCTCTGAGCTGCTTTACCATCAACTAAGAGCCCAAATTACAGGAGAGAAAAAAATCTAGACACTTTGCCAAATGTGTTGCAATTTTACAATCATTTTATTAACCTTGTTTGGCTATAAAGGGCAACATTAAGAGCTTCTCTGCACTCAATCGCATAAAAAAAATATTAAATGAGGTAATATAATGGGTCCCTCAGAATAAGAACCAGATCAGCCAGATTGGAATTTGGAAAGCTGTTTATTACTGAGCTCAGGGCCCCCGGTCAGTTCTCACGCAGGAGAGGACTGAAAGGCAGAGGCCCAGGAAGAAGGAGGGGAGTTTAAAACCTGGACCCACATTCCATTTAGTAAACAAATTCATTGTCTGACACACAATAATGCTTTCAGGGTCATTATGACCACTACTCAAACTATGGGGCTTTCTTTTAGTTTCTGGTTACTTGTACCTGAGTACTTACATGCAATCTTGCATAGCCCGAGGTTACAAGAAGTTAAAGCCCATTTAGTCTTCTTTCAAAGTCATTTCTATAAGCTAACTTTGTTAACAGGAATTGGTGAGGGTTACAGGAATTTTATATTACCAAACAGCAAGAAACAGACCCTAGTCACTAAACAACTTAGAACAGTAGTGAGTATGCATTTTTACACAACAGAAAACACAAGATTTACATTTATAGTCTAGAACGTGAGTTGACCCGTTACAGTAATACAAATCAAGTAACAACAGCAAGTTACATTTTCCTCTTACTTTCTTGTCTAACTGAGAAAAAAAAAAAAAAAAAAAAAAACATTATTTTCATTGAAAATGTTCCCAAACTGCTGTAAGATTTTCTTTAACTCAAAACCTGTGCAGGCCCGGTTGAGATACGTTCCATATTCTTCTTTGCCTCTTGTGGTGTTGCGTTGCATTTGGGTAAACCAGGCAGATAGTCAGACATTAGTGCTAATTCCTAATTTACCCCCCTTGTCTTTCTTTTATCATCACAAGCACATTTGGTGTCTAATTTGGTTTGCTTTTTTAAAAGCAAGATTTTGGAAAATAAAACCAAGTGGTTCTTCAGGCAGCAATATGCCAGACTTTTAGGAATCTTGCAGCTTGATTTTAGTATTAATTGGTGCAAGTTTTAACAAAGAGGCAAGTACATAAAAAGCAACTATTAAAACTATAGTAAAACTTAGATGGTTATTCTGTCAAATGTAATTTAGCTTTGTTTTGCATCATTTAAAAGGAGAAAATCTTTAAAATTAGAAAGTGAGAATAGTGAGAAGAATTCTACTTTATTGACTAAAAGGTTTTCTGTAATTTATTCAGTGACAGATATAGAAACTTCAGGTCAAAATTGGTACCTTTTACTCTGCCAAACATTTGTCTACAATGGATCATCCTAGAAAAGTAACCAGTAGATTTCAGATAATTCCACTCACCATTGTTTCTGCCAAGGCAAACATTTTTTTGCTGCAGAATGTTGGGTAATACAGTAGATGAATTTGGAGTCTTGAATGGATAAGGAATAAAACAAATACAATTTTGGAGAAAAAGAGAAGAAACACAAATGAACCAATGGTCAGAAAAGAGAAAACTATCCCAAAGAACACATTAAAGATTTGCTTTCATCTTCCCCATAATCAAAATTTGAAAGAGTCGTTAGCCTAGGTTTATAGCATCTCAAAACTAGAAACCTTTATGAAAAGTAGGCCAAGCACAAAAGGCAAGGAATAACTGAACACAATAGCTTTGCAGACAGATTTGTGCCAGTGCATATCTGTAGTTTTCCTGAGGTTTTTCCTTTTCTCTGAGAAGCTGTCACATATTATTCATTGCACAACCTTAGGGAGCATCATTCACAGCTTAGTCCAAGAGTAGTAGAAAGACAGCGCTGAGATATAAGCAAAGACAGGTTTCTGAGAGCGTCAGAGCCTATAAATCCATCTCTGCTTGGAGCTGCAAGACCAAAATACACTCTTGAGATGAGTTCTGTCATTTACAGCCGTAGTCATTATAGCTAAAAGGAAAGGAGGAGACCGGTGGTCAGATATTTTATGAGCTGAATTTGTGGTACCCAGAAGCACTTTATATTCAAACTAACCAGAATTATGTAAAGGGACATGATAATTATAATAATAAAAATACATTAATTCTTTTTAAATTTTTGAGTTTGTAATGGAAAATACTAAAACAACTGACAGAGACAAGAAAATTCATCACTTTTACTTATTTCTATATTTTACTGTTTCTAATTTCTATTTTTATTTCTGCTTTGCTTCGGATTTTTGCACATTTTAAATCATAACATAACATAGGAACTTATGGATTGAAAAGTAAAGCCAGACTTTTTCTGACAGGAAATAAAATCTTATGTTCTTTCATTGATAGTCTCATTTTTGTCACTGAGGATGATTTGTATTGATTGCCTACTATTCTGTATCATAGATAATATACCGTACTTAGCTACATAATTTTTCTATTTGGTGATATTTTGACTATTTCCAATTTAAAATCTTTTTAAATAGCATTATAATAAACATCTGTAAATATACATTTTAATCCCAATTTCTCAACATTTCCTTAAGGTTGCATCCTGCAACTGGGTTGAGTGATCCAATGGGTTAAAAGCTTTAAGAGGTTTTTTTTTTTTATTGTTGTTCTTTGTCTCTTTTTGTGTGTGTTTGTGTGTTTGTGCTGGGAATCAAACTCAGGACCTCATGCTTGTCAGGCAGAAACTGTGCCACTGAGCTATACCCCAAACCTTCTTGTTTCTTTCAATGATGTTATCTCTCAAAAAAACTTTCTAAATTCATTACTTCTACTCCATAATCCTTTCTTACCTAGCCAAACCAGCCAGATTTTCAGTCCTCTATCCCACTGAAATCACTCTTGCTGAAGATACCAATAACCTTCCTGTCTACATATCTAATGATCCACTACCACATTCATTGCCTATTTGAAACTCTCTGAAAACTTCAGCCTTGTGACGACCTCCTGTAAACACCATCATCACTGGAGTTTCTGATGACCACACAGGCTGCTTTGCCTACAGCCTCACAGCCACCCCTTCCTAGCTCAGTCACCTCTTGCTGGCCTCCCAACATGGTGTTACTTTGGGCTCAGTCCTAATATGCATATTCTTCCTCTATGCACTTTTTCAGTGATCTCATCCAGAAATGTGGCTTTAATCACCACTTATAGATGGATGGCTAACAAATTCATACTTTCATCCTGGCTCTCTTTGTTGAAAGCTGGGCTTATCTATACTAAAACCTAACATCTACACTGAATGTCTACTTGGATCTGAAATTTAACATTCAAAATATAATATAATATCTAATTCTTTCCTATAGGCTCTTCCTCCACCATTGGCCATCTCAATAAAATGGCAATATAATTCAGCTAGCTACCAGAGCCAACAATATGAGGATCTTCTTTAACTTCTGTCTCCCCCTTCCTATATTATGAAACAATCTGGCCACATAAGATTTTATTTCCTGTCAGAAAAAGTCTGGCTTTTTTAATCCACAAAAGGATGGTACATACATGATGGGCTGCAGTGCCAACAAACTTATTTCAAATTCTAATTCTGAGGTAGATGGATAAGGGTAAGAAACCTTGCCTTGAGGTTTTTGCTTACTTGAAATATATCCTTGTTTTATACTATTTCTTGTTTGACTTTTAAGGATGCTCCCTGAGAAGCCAGAAGCTGATAAACTGGCTCTTTGTTTGGTGCCTTGGTGATATTTTGAGCACCCAGGAGCAATGCACACTCAGGATGATAAAGACATCTACTTTTTCTCTCTGTGCTTTGGGGTTTGGGTGATGACAGAAAGAAACCTGAGAAAGAAGCAGCAGTACAGTGTCTGAACTCCAGGCATGCTCCAGAGCAGACCAACTTCAGGAAAGTCTTCCCACACTTTCAAGATCCAAGCTGACAAAAATCCCAGTGCGAAGACTGCTGCTTTAAATGTGACACTGTCACAATCACCTTTGCCCCCACCCAAGTTAGAAGAGACACAAGTCATCCCAGCACACTTACTGAACAGCCACCTCTCCACACTGACTGGAGGTGCTTTCATCTTAGCAATGTATGTACATAATAGGGCTTAAGAACTGATCTACCATTTAATTTGCCGGTCTGCCTAGGCTTAACTTTTACATAAGAATTTTCTTTCTCTCTTCTTACTTCTCTGCAGTGGAAAAAAATATATGCTTTTGCTTCCACAGTTTAGCTTTTTTATTTTGCTTTGTTTCATTTTGCTTTGATATGTGAGTTCCACAAATGCTTTTCTAAAAATATTGCCTATGTTAAAACCAGTCTTGTCATAGTATCCTTTTAGGTTTTCTGGCATATAATTGTTTCATTTGCAAACATGCCAATGCTATTTTACCACTTCCCAATTCCTGTGCTTTCGTTTTTCTTTTAGTTTGAGTTTTTTTCTGGGCTGACTACATTTGCTAACAGCTCCAATAGCTTAAATAGAAAGAGAGGCAGCTGGCAACTTTTTCTTCTAAGCTAATAAAGAAGCACAAGGCTGGCAAGATAGCTCAGCCAACTAAGTGCCTGCATAGACAAACACAGGGATAGGGGTCCGATCCCCAGTACCACACGCTCTGCCAGCCCTGCCCTAGGGTGCTGAGCTAGCCACAGAGACTGTGCATAGTGGTGCACACCGGTAATCCCAACACTGAGGAGGCTGAAAACAGGAGGATCACTCGGAGTCTGAGCTGTGTAGTAACACCCTGTACCAAATACATAAAAAAATATAATTTTTTTTTTTTTTTTTGAGGAACCGTGGATTGAACGCAGGCCCTTGTGCTTCCCGGGGAAGTACTTATTCCACTGAGCCATCTCCCCAGCCCTGAAAATATTTTTTAAAAGAAGCACAGAGTACTTTTCCATAAGTAGGTGCTGATTTGGAATTGTGGCATATAAATTTTTTATATGAAAGAATTAATTATTAATGCCTTTTTAGTGTTATTAATAGCCTGTGGATTATATTTTATCAAATGCCTTTTCTGAATCAATAGATTCAATCATATAATTTTTATCTTAGCTCTTGGGGCAGTTACCAACATATCAGTTTTTAGCTATAGTTTGTTCCTCTACTTTTCTTCTACACCAGCATATGATCTCATCTATGTACTGCCCCCTAGAGTTAGTTGATTTTATTTATTTTCATAAGGGTTATTCTTCTCTCAACTACAAAATTAGCATTTTCTGCATTGTGTATTTTGTGAAACATCCTCACAAAATTAAGCTGAGTGACCTTAGGGTAGTAGATACTCAAAATTCATTGTTAACCTACCACAATCCCTTAAAAGGGAAATTATCATGTAAATGTCATCTCCTCCAAGTAACTGGAACTGCTCCAGTAGGTTGTTCCAGACAAAACACGACTCCTTCGAGAACATTCCTCACAAGAATCCACACTGGCAAATAGAAAAACCTTAAGACAGCTAGTGTTGCTAGCACTTCTATCTTTCCAGACTTGATGTGATTTGGGCATACTCAGAAAAACAGTGATCACAAGTTCCCACAACAATGTGCTACTTCGCAAGTAGACTCCCCGGTGACCACTTATGCACCTGATGTTTTAGCTTGAGGCAGAAACAAATGGACAGTGGAAGGTGGGGTCCAGCCCAATGCCTACCCTGCATCCCCAGGACAAAGCTAACTCCAGAGAGATCTGCAATGACATTATGCTTCAAGGAAAATGCTAGGAGGTACAATCTCCCTATTGTTCATCGTTTCATACATAAAGAAAAACAGAAGATTATTTTTTATAGTTAATATCAAAGAAGATCACAATTCTTTTCTAAACTCTCAGAATGGAGGTGCTTTCACCTTCTGACCACAAAAAGAAACAGAAAAAAAGAAGTATGGGAATGTATTTGCCAGGATTAAAGCTTGATCCATGGGACATAGCTGAGAAAATGCATTTAAGCAGTAAGCACCTAGAATCAGCAAGCTGGGGACTGGAACAAAGAATAAAGTTTCTTCCTTAACCTCTCCAGGCCGTAACCCTTACTGCCAGCATAAGTCCATGAAAGACAGTTTCAGATAAATACTATGTATGCGATCAGTATGAGAAAGAACCAGAATATAGACAGCATCCCAGATGTAAATATAAGAAGCACTTCGATGCTTGCCAGAGCAGTGACATTTTTAGTGTCAGCTAGACATTAAACTGCTTTCTCAAACCTGAGAACATATTGAAAAAAAGGATGTTATATTTCCCTACTTTATATTTTGAGATAGTTTCAAACTGTTCAGGTTGAGAGATATAATCACACCATGCTATGGAAATAGTCACTGACCAAAGGAGTCAGGTCTTCTCTCAACCTACAACTCTTCACACTTCTGAGATCACAGTACATGCAGGCCAAGACTTCCATAGAAGTAAGAAGAGTAAGGAAGAGAATTCATTTTTTTAATGGATACAAGATTTATTTTTATATTTCTTAAAGAATACAAAATAGTGATTGATAAAAACAGCATTAGAAATAATGCAAAGTTTCACTAAAGAAAGTAGTAGGAATTCAATAATTGTTTTTTATTACATGATGCTATCTTCAAAGTTGTTGCTCAGGTTATCAGATATCAATATGCAAGATTCATTTAAAGGAAAAATAAAATAAAACAATAATAAAATTTGTAAGAATTCAAAAGAAGAGGAGGAGGAGAAGGAGGAGGAGGAATAGGAAAAGGAGGAGGAGGAGGAGGACGAAGAAGAAGAAGAAGAAGAAGAAGAAGAAGAAGAAGAAGAAGAAGAAGAAGAAGAACAACAACAACAACAACAACAACAACAACAACAACAACAACAACAACATTAAAAAAGTAAGGATTAACTGCTCCTTTCAAAAGACCAGCAGAAAGTAACAGTCCAATTACCCAAACCATTCTGCACATATACTGGAATATATCTTTTTCCCTTCTTTCATTTGTCCTTTTACTCATTCCAGTTTTTCTTTCTATTGAACAAATTCTTTCCTTTTCACAATAGATATCTATGGTACCTTTTAAATTTTAATTACTTTTCAAGTTCTTACACTAGTGAGATGATACAAGGTTTACACATGTGTATCTGATTTATTTCACTTGCCATTATAGTCTCCAGCTGCATTCATTTATCTACAAAAGCCTCAAATTTATACTTTTTCATGGTAGAACAATTTCAATAATTGACACATTGCATACATTTTTCCTAGAGGTTAATTGCTGTACAAGATGTGAACTTGATATCCTATTTACAAACACCATTAGAACAAATCTCTGTATTCATTAAGAGAATGTAACTATATATCTATCCTAACCACTTTTAATACACAGATACAAAATGGACATTCATCTGTATCCCCTTTTTTTGTTAAGTTCTGTTATTTGAATATTATAGTTGTGTAAACTCAGCAAAATATTCTAAAAGAGTTCAGTAATCCATAATAGTATTGGGTCTTCCACTTCATTGGCAATGTCAGAAATTATTGACCTGAGTCCCCTACAGCTCAACATAACAGCATGACTTTACTTCTTATACTTCGTTTTTATATTTTTCTGCTGGATGGTTAAGCCCAAGGTAAAGCAGGAACTATGCAACAAGAGTTGTAGCATTTGGGTCTGATAAGGTCAGTGAAATCCCCTCAGGATTTATGCTGAGATCCTGTACCTCAGATTGTAGAACCTTTGTCAGTGTCAGCCATGTGGATGAGTCACGGCCATTGCTTGGCCATTGTGCTCTCTGGGAAAGACTGAGAGAATGATTTCTCTCCATGTGACTCTCCTTAGGCACATTCTACATCATCGTTTACTTTCCTCTTTGGCCCCATAATCTCCTTGATCAGAAAATTTGGGACACTACTGAGTTACATGACGTTACAGTACAAGTTCTCATATGACCTGAGTCTTAAGTGACCTTGGAAGGATAGGGCCAAAATGTTGGCTTTCCTTGCGGCCCTCCTTTTTCTCTAATTTTGGTCTGCAAACTTACGTTGTTAACCATCCAGAAGACAAGCTTATTGTTATTACCATACAACCTAGGCTGTTAATCTTAACCTCACTATCTGTCTGAATATCTAACATCTTAGGCATCACATGGAACAGGTATTTTTCATCAAGTATTGATATGTTGGACTTTAAGTCCCTATAGAATATGATGAAAAAGCATTTAAAAATTAGAATATATTTTTAAAAATAGACATAAAGAATTATATACTTCTTATGTTTACACATAAGTCCAAAAATCTAACCATATACAACCTTGAAGCAGGACAGTCCCACAATATTCCTTTTCCTATCTCTTGCAGGACAAGAATTCTTGAAGTCAAGAAATTCAGATAGTCATCACTAGAGAGCACTTTAACATTGTATTTTTCCTTTTCGTTTGTTCTCCATGTCTCTTTTCTTGCTTTCGTTAATTCAATGAGTTAGGAGGAAAATTTTTCTAAAAATTGATTGAAAAGTTCCAACCACATGAGGGCAGTACTTCCACTGACAAGAGGGCTGCTGAAAAGTAGAGCAAGGTGAATGTGGGCAGCCAGGGGAAGAACAGTGTGAATCATGTGGCAGTGAGATCTTGATTGACTATGAAAACAGAAGATCACTGGGGCCCCCAAGCTGAAAGAACCAGAACAGCTAACTAAGCCCCATGATCATGGTCAGCACCCAGCCTCTGAAGTGAATGCTCAGCGCCTCCAGGGTAAGAAAGAATGGGGCCTCCTGAGGGTGCTCCTGTGTGCATCTGTGAGTGGTGACTCGTGAGGATAGGAAAGGGGGAATAAGTCAAAGAAAGAAGTGGTAACCCTGGCCATGAAACCTAGAGAGATCAAAGAGCACCTGGGGTCTAGTCTAAGGAACATAAAATAAATGTGGAAAATTCTAAAAGCAAAATCAAACCCCTTTCTTATGTATAAAAATCTTTCCATTCCTCCTGAGCAAGATCAAATGGACAACTGCTGATCAAACAGAGCCTTTCTTCCATGAAAGTCAAGAAAGATGAGGGCATCTCACTGAGCTGTAGCTACAGGGACAGAGTTTCCATGTCTTCCGGTGGCTTAGATCCTGAAGCTGGTCTCATCTCCCTGATGCAAATGCTTCGTATGGTGGATGAAGTACAGTGGACGCTTTGCAAGCAGTCTTAATAAATGAGACCAGAACTTTTCCTTGCACATCAAAGACTCTTAGCTCCATGATGCTGTTATATACCTCTGCACAGTGCCCTGTGAGCACAGGCAGTCTATACCCAAACTTTGCTGAGCTGCCCAGGCACACCTCCTATGGGCTCTGGGGACGCTTACTCTAACTTCAGTGCAAGAAAAAGGAAACAGAGGAGCTTTTAAAATAACACACTATCAAATATTTCAGACCATATGTAGAGGAATAGTGTTTTCAGATACTATCTAATGTGTTTTGTTTCTCAGTATGAAGCCCTTACTCCTGTTAAAACTAATCCAAGAACTTGAGGCTTAGTACCAGGAGACAGCACTAAAGAACAAACAGAGAACAGAGTAAAATTCTTGTCTTTGAGCTCCTTTGTAGACTTTTACAAAGATACAGAAAATAGAAAATCTTGAAAGCCAGACCATCAAATTCAGTAGTGAGAGAAAATATATTCTGACATTTCAGAATGATTGGCTTAGAAGATCAAATATTAAAACCCAAGGGGAAATGGTACAAAGTTTTAAAATGAAAAGAGAACAGAAAACATAATACGATGACGGGAGAGTTGGTTCCTTCTTAAAGAGGATAAAAGTTCAACCAGCTATCTAGAGAGGAAGTTAGGCAGGTCTGAGGACAAGGGCATAAACACAAAGTGTGAAATCTGCACTCCATCCCTTTGTTAGAGCCTGGAGCAGGTGGGGTAGCAGGAGCATGCGTCACATTAGGAATGACTCTACAACCAAGAAGTGATGTGTAGAGGAGAGTAAACGAGTGGTGAGTATAGGTACAAACTGCTCAGACCACTGTATCTCATCTCAGTATCCCTCAGAGAGCATCCAGACAGATGAGGCATAAATAGCCACATGGACAAGATGGTCAATCTAGCAACTGTCAATTAGTCTCTGTCCCTGTCCATGTCATTACTTCAATAAGAGACCTTTGAAGAGATCAGCCAAGATGACAGAAGCATGACTGTCATCTCAGAAAGATGGATTTTTTTCCACATCAGATTTAACTACTCCTATTGGAAAATATCCAACTCATTGGCAGTAGATGCAGCTGAGACTTCAATACAGAATCACTCCTTAAGGAAACGAATCAGTCACTTGTTGGGAAGTTGATTATATCACACCACTTCCACTATAGAGGTGCCATAATTATTTCTCATTAATGTTTATCCCAGAAATAGATTTGCCTTCCATTCCATAGTGTCACACATAAGCCGAGGGCTGAGATTGTCTGACTATTAATGACCAACAAAGACTCTCACATCTCCTTGTAACAATAGGAGATTTATATAGCAGGGGAGTGTGACAGTGGGCACATGACCATTGGACATACTGATTCTAGCACATCTACCACATTCCTGGTAGAACATGGAAATAACCACCGAAAGTTTCAGGTAATGTGCCAGTTTAAGGATAGCACTGAGATGTAGAAGAGGGGTTCTTTAAGATGATTCTGCATTCTTGTTAGACCAAATGTATATATAGAATTGGAGGGGGCCTGCCCCTTAGCTCAGTTCTTTAAGTGGCTGCTTCAACAAAGCAGTCAGGCTCAGGTTGCTGTGGTCTGATCCCCACAACACAAGCCAGCCAGTCATGCCTTGAAGGCATTCGGAGCAAAAAAAAAAAAAAAACACTTCTGCCATTAGGGGACAGGGAGATGACTCAGTGGAATAAGTGCTTCCCTGGCAAGCACAAGGGCCTGAGTTCAATCCCCGGTTCCGCAAAAAAAAAAAGAATTGGAGCTGAGAATGGAAGCAGGACTAGTTCCCCAGCAAGGCCCACTTTTAATGATGTGCTTTTGTGATTCTTGTTCTCACAGTTCTGAGTTTTGCTTGATAAGAGGCCTCAATTCCTTTTGAAGAAAATGGGAGAAACATTGTTCTATTAGGGAAACAGAAAGGTTTTAGTACACACAGTTACATGTGCTACCAAGTCATTTGGAGATCTTTATACCAGCAGATCAGAAACCCAAAAAGGAGTTACTGAGTTTCTATAATGACCCCAATGATCTTGAAATATAGACTGCAACTACATAATAGGAGCCAGGAAGGTGTCTTTAAAACTCAAGAGACAATTTTCATGCCTGTGGTTATTATAAACAGGCAATTGTAACAATTATGCCTAATAAGGGAATAGTAGCCAGGGGCTTAGACCCCTCAAGGATAAAGTCCTAGGTTACCTTTCCAAGAAAGAAATCTAGCCAGGGAGATAGCTCAGTAAAATAAGCACTTGTTTGGCAAGTGCAGGGTCCTAAGTTCAATCCCTGGTACTTAAAAAAAAGATCTAGTCTAGTAGAATTATTAGCAAAAGGTAAGAAGAATCGAGAAAGAGTAGACTGCGTGTGGTGGCTCATGACTGTAATCCCAACTCTTGGGAGGCTGTAAACAGGTGGATCACTATGAGTCTGATCTGGTAGGGAGACCCTGAACACCCTATAGACCCTTCTCAAAAATACAAAAAAAAAAAAAAAAGAAAGAACAAGAAAAAAGAAAGAAAGAAAGAAAGAAAGAAAGAAAGAAAGAAAGAAAGAAAGAAAGAAAGAAAGAAAGAAAGAAAGAGGAAAGATATTGGAGAAAGATAATAAATACAAATCACCACCTGGAGATCAACGGCAACATCTTTAGTTTGTCCCACTACCCATTCTTTTGTCTTTCATTCTAAGCTTGGAGATCTGAGTGACTTGAACATAAAGCACAAATATATCTGAGCAGGGCAAGGAATAAACTCTGCAGATGCCATTTGTACCCATTCTTATTTTCCTACCAGTCACATCTCCATGCTGAGCACTACTTGGTGAAAATTTCACCAACATCAATTTCACCAGGACCATTTTTCTGGCCTGGAGTGCAATGTGCAGTGTGCAGGGCAAGCTGGAAATGTCAGTATTGCCACAAAATAGAACTTGATAGATGATAACAAATGTATGAATGATTTATCCAGCGTCTTCATGACTCATTTGGGATAGCTCCAAGGGCTGTGCTAGCCTGTCTCCCAGAACTGCCCATATTTATTGAGCTCCAGTGGGCCATAGTGGTAGCTGATTTGATGGCACACCTGCACTGCCTTCTTTTCCTTTCCCTGATTCATTTCCAACCAAAGTTTCCTGGAAGAAACTGCAATAAACTCCTTCCACACAAACCCTTGTACTGGGGCTGGCATTATGGAGAACAAGAATTCAAATCATGAAGCAAGAACAGAGATGATTTAGAAGAAATTCTATGGCTTCATCTCCTGCTACCAAATGGGGCTTTATAGCACAGGGAATTTTGTAGCATCACTCAGGGCCGATCTCAATCTTTTGGACACCATGGATGTCTCTCTGAGTGGGGACACTAGGCCACCTAAGCCTATGTGACTGAGAACCCATGATCCTTAGTCAGTCCTCCACCATGTAAGCACCCATTCATGCTTCTAGGTTGGGAATGCAAACCTAACATTAGATCCTTGTCACTCACTCTGGAGAAATACACTTCTAATCGCAGTAAAGATTTATTCAAAGCTCTTTGTTCATAATATTTTATCAAAATGAAATGAATGACTTAAATTAAATGTAAATTAATCTAAATCATTTGAAATAATTTAGTGCTGTGAGTACTTCTGCAGCAATTTCAAAGTTTCTTGATTAAGTACAGCAAGGTCTTATTTTTTAAATATCAATGAAAAGATAAGCACAGTTAATTAAGTTAGTACTTATTCTGCTTCCATGTTTTTTAAA
Organism: Octodon degus; assembly: GCF_000260255.1. NCBI lineage: Eukaryota > Metazoa > Chordata > Mammalia > Rodentia > Octodontidae > Octodon > Octodon degus. Next base: position 656,803 of record NW_004524852.1, read on the forward strand.
TCTTTTCATGTCTTTTCCATCACAAGCATATAGTTTTTCATTCTTTTTTAA
>NW_004524852.1:656953-666092 GCF_000260255.1 Octodon degus
CTATATTGGACTCACAGTTATTTTCCTGTTTATAGCCTCCCAAGAGCTGGAATTCCCGGTGCATGCCACCACACTCAGTCTCAATCGCCTTCTCAGCACGCCCCAGGGGACAGGGCTGGCACGGTACATGGGGGATTGAACCCTAGTCCCTGCATCTGTGTAAGCAGGCACTTTAATCCACTGAGCTATCTGCCTGGCTCTTACTTTTTCATTCTTTAACTTGGAGAAATTATACAAATGTAAAAGTGAATACATTCACATAAAAGGTATTTTATCACCCATAATTTTATTCCTATTTTATCATCTTTGCTTTATCATTTTTATGAGAAATTTAACAGCTTCATTTCCTCTTTCTTTTTCATCTTGCACTATAAGAACTCACAAATATTTTTAAATTTTCCTTTACATTTGAAACTGTAATCATAGACCTACTTTCTAAAACAGAGACCAAAGGTGTAGGGAAATCTTTCTTCAAAAAGTGAACCACCTACCTCTGATATCATTTCCTGTTTTGAAAAGTTGCCACTGAGTAAAGGAGAATCTAGAAGGGAGCAGAAGACTCTTCACCTTGCAGAGAGGAGCCACTGGCATGACACTGGCTAGCTTGCTGTGGGCTCTCCTGCTTCCCATCTGTCTTGGTAAGAAAGGAGTAGATGTTTAATCCTTATGATATCTAAGGGAGCTGTGATGCAGGAAAAAATCAATAGTTCAGAAGTTACACTAGTTTTAAGACCCCAGCTACCGGGAGGCAGAGGGCTGATACACACTGCCTGGGGTTTAAATGAAGAGAAAAGGCAGTGTGCATGGGAATCACCTTGTGAGTCTGTCTGGTCTGCCTCTGACTTGCTATCCCAGCTAAGTCCTCTCTTTCCTCTTTCCTACAGGAGTCGGTGTGGCCCAGAAAGTCACTCAGTCCCAACAAGAAATATCCATACAAGAGGCAGCTACAGCAACCCTGGATTGTACATATGACACTACAGACAGTAATTATTATTTGTTCTGGTACAAGCAACTTCGGAGAGGGCAGATGATTTTCATTATTCGCCAAGAGGCTTATAAGCAGCAGAACGCTACTGAGGCTCGCTTCTCTGTGAATTTCCAGAAAGCGACTAAGTCCTTCAGTCTCAAGATTTCAGGCTCAGAGCTGGCGGATGCTGCCATGTACTTCTGTGCTTTCACTTCACTCACAGTGATCCAAGCACCAAAGAGAGGCTGACAAAAACCTTAGACCTCAGCATCTGTGCAGGGATGTGGGGGAAGTGGCTACAGTAACAAGAATAAGAAAGCACTGACTTCTCTTGGTAATAAACGTTCTTCTTAGCCAACCATAAGAAACACAAGGAGGTAGACATCTGCAAGCCTTAATCCTTCAGGTGACAGTGAACATGCACAAGTGCAATATTTTCTTATTTTACAAAATGCCTTCACAGACCTGGGTCAAGTTTGAAAAAATCAGAATTAGAGGGCCGGGGAGTTGGCTCAGTGGAATAAGTGCTTCCTTGGCAAGCACAAGGGCCTGAGTTCAATCTCCGGTTCCGCAAAAAATAAAATAAAATAAAATAAAAAATCAAAATCAAAATCAAAATAAAAAAAAAATCCAAACCTAAACATAATTACAAAAAAAGAAAAAAATTCATAATCAAGAAACAGATCGAATTATAGACTGCTAGACAGTGTTAGATTGTTTAGTTGAATTCAAACACTTATAGTATTTAGATGCCAATAGAATATTCACCTCTGACAGACAACTTTAAAAAAATGATACAAAGGAATGATCATTTTGTATTTATATACACAAAATAGATGGATAAATTTACAGCTACTTTCACTTGATTCAAAGAGAAGAAAGAGGTGTACCAACAGTGTTTGGACAGAATATCCTGTCTGCTTCTTGTACTATGGATAACCACTAAGAAGATAACAATGTACAATGTACTGGTTATCAAAACTGTCCTACTAATCAGCTGTGAAACTGTCTCACTCATATTTATTTCTCAATAAAATTTTTTTTTAAAAAATGCCTTCACAGTTGCATTGGATTCTCAGAACTTTGCCTAGTACATGGTAGATCAAACGTCCTAAGTATGTTCTCTGTACAGGGAATCACTATAATTTCCATAAGCGATCTTAGCTCCCGGAGTTTTAATCTTTTCAATTCTGTCAATTGATATTTGTGCTTTTAAGTGTCTGTTCATATCAAAACTGAATCTCATCAGAACAGGGAGCTACTTTATAACACAGCACAGTGTAACTTCTAGTCTTTTGCATTTACTTATGCCTGCCTTATGGGCTAGCACATGGTCAGTTTTAGAGAAAGTTCTGCAAGCTGTTGAGAAAAATATATATTCTACTGTTGTTTGGTGGAACACTTTGTAAGTCCATTTTTTCAAGGTTTGGTTCAATTCTGTTATTTCTTTGCTGTTTTTTAACTTGTTGTTTTTTAACTCTAGCCAATCTACTTGTGACAGCGTGGTCTTTTTTTTTTTTTTTTTTTTTTTTTGGAACCAGGGATTGAACTCAGACCCTTGCGCTTGCCAGGGAAGCGCTTATTCCACTGAGGCTTGTCCCCCGCCAACAGTGTGGTCTTAAGGTCCTGCACTATAATTGTACATAATTATAATCTGATCTTTTTTATGTCAGTGTCTTTGTTTTATAAAGTTGGGTATGTCTATGTTTAGTGGACATAAGTTTTTAATTGTTATTTGTTTCTTATTACATCATTTCTTTAACCAATATATAATGACCTTCTTTGCTGCTTCTGTTCAGTTTTGGCTTAAAGTCCACTTTGTCTGAAAATAGGATAGCTATTCCTGTTTTATTTCTGGTTCCCTTTGCATGGAATAGTGTTTTCCTACCCTTTGATACTTTAGTCTATGAACATCTTTTTGAATTAAATATGATTTTTATGTACAGCATATCATTAGATCTTGCTTTTTGACCCATTCTGACGATCTGTCTTTTGATTTAGAAAATGAGAATTATTACTAAAAGGTACTGCTTTACTGCTGTCATCATGTTAGGAACCTGTTTCTGCTCTCCTCCCCTTAACTTTAACCCTACTGGGTACATTCATTCTATTGCATGTTTTGGCATTGTCAGCTTCATTACCTCCTTCCTAGATATTCTTGAGAATATCTTGGAGTGTTGCTTTGACAGTCATGAATTTCTTATGGTGCTCTTTGTCATAGAAAGACTTTATTTCTCCATCAGTTTGGAAAGATGATCTTATAGGATATACCTATCTGGGTTATAAATTATTTTCTTTCAGGGTTTGAAACCACTTCAAGCTTTCTTGGCCTTCAGTGTTTCATGTTGAGAAGTCTGGTGTAATTCTGATTTATTTACTTTTGTAAGTGATTTCTTGCTTTTCTCCAGCAGCTTTTAAGAATCAGTCCTTGTGTTGGACTTCTAGGATTTTGACTATGAGGTACTGTGGCAAGTTTCTTTTCTAAGCATGGCTAGTTGGGGTTTTATAGTCCTTGTTCAGCTGTGTATCAAATTATTTTTCATATTTCAAAAAGGTTTTACTATTATTTCTGTGAACAGGTTTTTAAGCCATTCATTTTGCCTTTGGATTTTTAACTAATATCACTTAATCTTGAATTCATCTTCTTTAGCAACTAGCAACTATTAGATCTGTTTTCCATATTCTCTTACTGTTTGGAGGGCATCTCTGTGTACAGAGTCACTGTCATCAGCTCTATATTCTAGTCCTAACACTTTGTCTTCACACTGGTCACTAATCCTGCTTATACTTTTAATAGAATGTTCCGTCTCCTGAATTTCTGTTTGGAACCTTTTATGAGCTCTAATTTTTTGCTACACTGATCATTCATGTTTTGTATCTATTTGGTTGGCTGAGCTAATTTTTTATTAGTATCTTCTGTATGCTCATGGATCTTTCTTTAAGTTCATTATCTGTTTAGTCATATTGTCTTTGAGCTTTGCCAAGCACCTTTTTAATCAGATGTTGGGAGGGTTCTGTCTCTTTTTTGGTTAACTCATATGATTCAGTTGCTTGTTTGGTTGTTGTTGTTGTTGTTGTTGTTGTTTATTTGTTTCTGCCACTAGAGATTAAACTTGCTACCTTGCACTTGCCAGGCAGGTGCTGATGCTGATGCTCTCCAGCCCTTGATTTTTTTTTTATTTCAACTCCATCAGTGCCCAATGATTCAGCTTTGGGGGAGTTGGGAGTTTAGGCTAAGTATTTTGTTGCATTTTCTCATGTTTCTTTGTGTGTGTGTGTGTGTGTGTGTGTGTGTGTGTGTGTGTGTGTTTTCTAATGCTTATGGGTTGGTTATAGTGCAAAGACATTATTGATAGTATGCAGACCTCTTCAGTTGATGTCTTCTTTCTATAAAGCACTTTGAGGGTAGCTAACTCTAGGACTTTTCCTCTGCCCTTTGATTAGATAACCTCTATTAATTTGGAAAGGTGGGGGTGCAGTGTAATTTACCCATCAATCCATTAACTGAAAGAAACTACAATATTGATGATACAAAGATAAGCAAGATATTAGCATACAGTAAAAACCAATTAAGAACAAAAATGGTGCCAGCCTGGAGATAGGAACAAAATAAAAAACAATAATGGAATCAAAAACAAACTAGAGGAACCTCAGGAACTTTGGTGAGCTGCTTAGCACTGGAAGGATTCTAGATGCAGTCACATAACCATATCAGGAGTGACACTGAGTCCCAGGGAACCACAGGAATTTTTTGAATATCAAAACAAAGGAGCAAAATGCAAGCTCAGATATCCACACACCCAGAACAAGCCCAGGAGACATAAACATAGAAAGAGTTCAGGAAGTCACATCTGCAGTTTCTAGAATGATAGCAACTGAAGTAAAAAAACAAACTCCATCAAGCTATAGAAGAAATTGGATCAAAAATAGTCTCTCAGGTAAGCATAAATAAATAACAACTATAATGAAAGAACTTCTCAGCATATCTAAAAGGGATATACATTTAAAAAAAAAATAGAGGAGCATAGAAAAATGATGGCAACCTAGATTGAACAACACAAGAAAGAACTGGAATGCATGAAACAGATTCAAACAGATATCCAAGAGCTTAAAAATTCCATTGAAAGCTGGAGAAATTGCTTAAATGACACTGAAGTTAAACTTTCAGACCTTGAAGACAGCATTGCAGCTAGCGATTGTGAAAGGAAAGGCCGGGGAGATAGCTCAGTTGAATAAGCGCTTGCCTGGTAAGCACAAGGGCCTGAGTTCAATCCCCAGTTCCGCCAAAAAATAAATAAATAAATAAATAAATAAATAACAAAGAACCAGGAAATAGCAATTCAAGAGTTTCAAGATTTCACTTTAAAATCAAAAACAAGACAAGTATGTACACTGTCACCATTTCTATTCAATAGAGTTCTGGAAACATTAGCCAGAGCAATTAGACAAGAGATAGAAATAAAAGGAATAAGGCCAGGAAAGGAATAAATGAAATTATCATCAGTTACACACCACAAGATACTTTACATAGAAGACCCTAAAAGCTCCACAAAAAGACTCCTAGAATTAATAAACAAATTCAGTAGCATAGCTTGATACAAAGCCAATACTCAAAAATCAATAGCACTCATTACACAAACAACAAACACGCTGGGATAGAAATTAGGGACTCTAAACCTTTCACAATAGCACCTAAAAAAAGAAATACTTAAAAATCAATGTAACAAAAGAAGTAAAAGAACTATACAGTGAAAATTACAGTGCTCAAAAAAGAGATTGAAGAGGATCTCAGAAAATGGCAAGATAGTCCTTGCTCATGGTCAGGAAGAACCAACATTGTGAAATGGCCATATTCCCAGAGTTATTATACAGACTCAAAACAACCCCAATTAAAATATCATCCGCATACCTCAGATATCTAGAGAAAACATTCCTAAAATTCACATGGAGCCAGAAGAGACCTACAGTAGCAAAAGGAACTCTGGGCAACAAAAGAAAGGCAGGAAGCATCACTATCCCTGACTTGAAATCATACTATAAGGATACTGTGGGAGGTTGGGGATTTGGCTCAGCAGTAGAATGCTTGCCTAGCAAGCTGGGAGCCCTGGGTTCCATCCTCAGCACCAAAAACAAAAAATAAACCTGCCCTAAAAAACAATTCAACCAAAAAATACAGTAAAATCAAAAGATACTGTGATAAAATCAGCATGGTACTGGCAAAAAAGACCTCAGGATTAACTGAACAGATCAGAAGATGTAGACAACAACTATAAACACACTCACCCACATTATCTTTGACAAAGGGGCCAATCACTTTCCCTGGAAAAAAATGTATCTCTTTGCGGGCTGGGGAGATAGGTCAGTAGAATAAGTGCTTGCCTGGTAAACACAAGGGCCTGAGTTCAATCCCCAGTTCCACACACACACACAAAAACCTCTTTAATAAGTGAAGCTGGAAAAACTCACTTTTCGCATGCTGTAGGCTAAAATTAGACTTATGTATATTACCATGCATTAAAGTAAAAAATGGATCAAAGATTTAAATAAACATAAGCATGTTAAAACATAAAAATAGATCCACCAAAGAAGAAAGCAGATGGAAGACATAGGGGTAGGTAGAGAGTGCACAAACAAAAACCAAACTGCACAGGAAATACTTAAAGAACCAATAGTTGGGAACTCATCTTTTTAAAAAGTTTTTGCACATCAAAAGAAATCGCCATCAGAATAAAACACACACACAGGGAAAAAAAATTAGCCAGCTGTCCCTTAGACAAAGAACTTCTATCTAGAGCATATAAAGCATTTTTTAAAATTCAGGTTCCCAAAATTCAAAGATCCAATCAAGAAATGGGCATCTGAAATGAATGCACACCTCTCAGATGAAGAAACACAAATGGCAAAGAGGGGCTTTTGGGTTGTTTCCAAGATTTGGCAATATCAAATTGTGTTGCTCAAACATGGGCACACATATATCACTGTGGCATAAGGTTTTCAGTTTTGGTTTTTTTTTTTTAATACCTAGAAAGGGGTGTAGCTGGGTTGGATGGAATTTCCAATCCAAGTTTTTTGAGAAGTCTCCACATGCCTTTCCACAGTGATTGTACCAACTTACATTCCAGCCAAAAGTGGAGAAGAGTTCTTTTTTCCCCAAAGCCTCTCCAGCATTTATTAATTGATTTCTTTCTGATTGCCATTCTTTCTGAAATAAGATGGCATCTCGGAGTTATTTTAATTTGCATTTCCCTAATGACCAGTGCTGTGGAACATTTTTTCATGTATTTGTCATTTGTATTTCTTCCTCTGAGAAGTGTGTATTCATCTCAGATGCCAATTTCTGGATTGAATCTTTGAATTCTGTGGGCCTGATTTTTTCAGTTCTTCATATAGTCTAGATAGAAGTCCTTTGTCTGAGTGATTGTTGAATAAGATTTTTTTCCTAATTTGTGGGTTGTCTTTTCACTCTATCTGTGATTTCTTTTGACGTGCAGAAACTTCTAGTAAGATGAGATCCAGTTATTGATTCTTTGGAAACAACCCAAATGCTCCTTACCTCAGGAATGGATAAAAATGTGATATTTTTATAGAATGGAGTGTCATTCAGCTATAAATAAAGATAAACTTTAAGGCTTTATAGGTAAATGTATGCAATTAGATGCTATACTCATAAGTGAAAAAAATCAGACCCACATACATAAACATCGAATTGTCTCCCCAGTGTAAGAACCTGAAAGAATAAATAAAATCTGGAAGGTTCAATAGGTATAGTAAAAAGGAAAGAAAATGAACATAAGGAACAAACAATGGAGATGGGAAAAGAAGAAAGATAAAAAGAAAAGGAAGGGGAAAAAACATACAAGTATATATACAGGATAGCTGAGCTGACCGTAGTCTAATTTCCATCCATGTTTTGAAAGTAACAGTTAATGTTTAAGTTTTTTACTTTGACTAAACCTATGTTCCAATGTCTGTAATCTGAGCAGCTACACTGAGGACAGCAACGTGCAATGTAAAAAACATAGTTAAATATCTCTCATCTTGTTCTTCTAAATGTGTATCATTTCTAATGTCATATCAATTATTATTATACTTTCTTTAAAATAAATTTAAGAATGAAAAGTAGAAAGGACAAGAAAAAATTAAGGTTTGTTGAAAGGAAGAGTTAATGTTTAATTGTTTGACCAATCTTGCATGCCTGTATCTGGTGATCTGAGCAACAAACTTGACTATAACAATATGTATTATAACAACCATTGTTAATATTCTATTCTTGTTTGAAATTCTATACCAGTTGTATTGTTGTATGTTGCTTTCTTTCTGTCTTTTTCTTTGGTTGTTTTTGCTTTTGTTTTTTATTTTTATTCTTTAAAATAAAAATTAAAAAACCAAGTTGCAAATAAATATATGAAAAAATGTTTAACATCACTGGTCATTAGACAAATAACAATTAAAACAACCCTGAGATTCCATCTCACCTTGTAAAGAATGGCTATAATCAAAAAATCAACCAGTCACAAGTGCTGGAGGGGATGTGGGGAAAAAAGGAACCCCTCTCCACAGCTGATACGATTTCAGACTGGTGAAAGCACTATGAAAATGAGTGTGAAGATTTCTAAAAAACTAAAATTGGAAGTGTCTTCAACTCAGCTATTCCCCTCCTGGATATTTTTCCAAATGAACTGAAAATATCATATCATAGCGACATATTAGCACAATATTACATAGTTAAATCTTGGGAAAAACTCAAATGTTCATCAAATGAGGAATGGATAAAAAAAAAGTCATATATTTACACAATGGAGTATTACTCAGCTGTGAAAACCTCGAGGCTTTCATAGGAAAATGGATGTAACTGGAGAACATACTCAAAGTGAAATAAACCAGACCAACTGTGCAAATACCATATTGTCTTTCTGGTGCAGGAAACCTGAAGGAGAAAATAAAATCTGAAAGTTATAATAGATACTATGAAAAGGAAAGAATCTGTTCAAAAGGAAGGAAAAATTGGGATGAAGAAAAAGAGAAAGGAACAGACCGGGGAGATAGATCAGTAGAATAAGTGCTTCCCTGGCAAGTACAAGGTCCTGAGTTCAGGAGAGAGGGGGAGAGAGAGAGAGAGAGAGAGAGAGAGAGAGAGAGAGAGAGAGAGAGAGAGAGAGAGAGAGAGAGAGA
>NW_004524852.1:674107-675765 GCF_000260255.1 Octodon degus
CGCACAAATCGTGTTGAGTGCTTTCCTGCTGGACGGGAGGGCGCCCGACAAGACTCATTACAAATTAATAAAGAACAGAGGAAAATACCAAGTAAACTTTATTGGGCTGATGATTACCAATAAGTAGAGTGCTAAACATCAGGAAGAGGCCACTTCAGCTTATATTATGGCTTGTATCTAAATGTCCCTCGAAAGCCTTGACACTCATATATGGGATTTTTGGAGTTGGCTGGAACCAGGTGTGAGATACTGGTAGTAAGTGTGTGGTTGTAGATTCATCCAGTAATTGTCTTAGCATCATTCTGGGTGTGGATAATGTGAAGGCCCACCCTGGGTATGGGTGACATCACCCCAAAATCTTATACCCTGGATTGAACAAAAGGTAAAGGGACCCTGCTAGTGACACTGCTTGCTGTTTGTTGCTCCTCTTGCTTTCCCATGGTCTCTTTCTCCAGTGAGGTCCCTCTGCCATGCCACCCATCACCCTGATTTGGTCCAGCTAACTATGGACCAAAACCTCTGCCAACTATGAGTTAAAGCAACATTTCCTCCTCTAAATTTGTGTGTGAGGTATTTTGCCCTAGTAACAAGAAAAGTAACTATGCTCACTTTCATTTGGCCACACATTAGAGTCATGTACTCTACATCAGAATGAGCTGTTTAAAAAAACTTACAGCAAAACAGCCATTAGCGCTCCTTCCCTAATAGGAGTAACTGTTACATTACCTTAAGCCTGAACACCAAAACCTTACCCAAGGATCTCACCTTCTCACACTTCAGGGAAAGCAAATACAAAGTTTTACTCCTACCTTCCTAAAACTTGCTTTCTTGGGCTCTTTAATCTATAGCTCACTAGCTCTTCTCAAGTTTACCAAAATGAGCCACTCCCTTCTTCCAGCCCTTACTGCCCCCCTATTCCTATGGGCAGTGTCTTAGTTACTCTTCTCTCATTGTTGGGACAAATACCCAACACCCAAAATGAAGGAAGGAAAGGTTTATTTAGCTCACAGTTACTGGAGGTTTCAGTCCATATTCAGCTGGGTCCAAGGCAGAGCAGCACATAGCAGAAAGCAACCTTTCATAGTAGTGCGAAGAGCAAGAGGGTTAAAAGAGGAGTAGCATTTATCCTGAGATCCTGTACCTCAGATTGTAGATCCTTTGTCAGTGTCAGCCATGTGGATGAGTCAAGGCCATTGCTTGGCCAGTGTGCTCACCATGAAAGCCTAAGAGAATGTTTTCTCTCCATGTGACTCTCCTTAGGCACACTATACATCATCGAACACTTTCCTCTTTGGCCCCATAATCTCCTTGATCAGAAAATTTGGGACACTACTGAGTTACATGACGTTACAGTACAAGTTCTCATATGTCCTGAGTCTTAAGTGACCTTGAAAGGCTAAGGCCAAAATGTTGGCTTTCCTTGTGGCCCTCCATTTTCTCTAATTTTGGTCTGCAAACTTAGGTTATTAACCCTCCAGAAGAGAAGATTATTGTTATTACCATACAACGTAGGCTGTTAAGCTTAACCTTACTATCTGTCTGAATATCAAACATCTTAGGCATCACATGGAACAGGTATTTTTCATCAAGTATTGATATGTTGAACTTTAAGTCCCTACAGAATATGATGAAAAAACATTTAAAAAATTAAGATATAT
>NW_004524852.1:677645-681826 GCF_000260255.1 Octodon degus
GAGACAGAGAGACAGAAAGAAAGAAAAGAAGGAAGGAAGGAAGGAAGGAAGGAAGGAAGGAAGGAAGGAAGGAAGGAAGGAAGGAAGGAAGGGAAAACGATATATTTATGTACACATATAGGATAGTTTGGGTAATTGTGCTGTCAACTTCTCCTGATCTATCAAAGGGAGCAGCTAATGCTTAATTTGTTTTCTTCTTCTTTTTAATTTTTATAATTTTTAACCAATTTTGCATGCTTATATCTGATAACCTAGACAACTAATTTGAAGGTAACATTATATCACAACCATCTTTTAAGTCCTATTATTTTGTTTGGTGAAGTTCTATATGACTTCTAATATTATTTTACTATTTTTATTCTCTTTAAGAAATAAAAAATATTCAAAAGATATAAATCTTCTGGAAGATTGAATAGGTAGAACTCTTGAAGACATTGGTGTAAATAAACACTTTATAAGCAAAACCCCAATCACATAGGAACTATCACAAAAAAATTTAAAAAAAAAAAAAAAACAGGATCTCATCTTATTAAAAAGCTATAACACAGCCAGAGAAACCACCAACACAGTGATGAGACAATACACAGTGTGGTAAGAATGTTTGCTAGCTCTTTCTCAGACAAAGCATTACCACTGAGAACATATAAAGGACTCGAAAAAGTTATATCACTCAAAATGAAAAACCTATCCAAAAATAGTCATATGAGACAAATACACTCTTCTCAGATAAAGAAATACAAACAGCAAATAAATATATAAAAAATGCTCAACATTACTGGTCAGTCATTCAAGAAATGCAAATTACAATGGTGCTGAGATGGCTTCTCAACTCAGGAAGTACAGCTATCATCAAGGAATCAACCAATAACAAAGGCTAGTAGGACTGTTGGGAAAAAGGAATCCTTCTCCACTGTTGGTGGGAGTGCAGGCTGGAACCATTGTGGAATTTAATCTTGAGATTCCTTAAAAAACTAAGAGTTGAGGTCATATTTGACCCAGCTATTCCCCTTCTGGAAATCTTCCCAAAATTTTTAAAAGCATCATACCACAGTGAAATATGCACACCCAAGTGAATAGCTGCACAGTTTGTCATAGAAAAATCTTGGAAACATCCCAAATGCCCATCAACTAATGAATGAAGATGTGTTTTTTACGCAATGGCATTCTACTCTGCCATAATGAAGGATAAATTTGAGACATTCCTAGATAAATAGGCATCATATTCTTAAGGGAAATAAATTGGACACACATGTAAACAGTAAATTGTTTCTCTGGCGTGAGAAACCAAAAGTGTAAAGAAGAACCAAAATGTATTTCAGGTATTGGACATAGGAAAAAAATGTTCAAATAGGGAGGGAAGCAAAGGAGGAAAGATGCAGAAAGGAAAGAGGGTAAAAGTAAAAAATGAGAAAGGAAAACTGGAAACAAAGCTTTTATAAATGCAAAGGGGTGCAGCAGCTGAAGGGAGGCTAGGAAAATGGGAAAAACATAAATCAACTTATATCAAATACAGGTACAAATTCTCTATGATAAATGTGATCATTATGTATATCTAAAATTTACCAACAAAATCTGACTGAAAAAATTAACAATAAAAAGGGGAAATGAAAGGAGAACAATTTGAAAGTAAAGAAAATGAGAGAAGAGGAAAATAAAGGATCTTGTTAAGTATTTAAAGGAAATTAATAGAACTTGACAAAATAGGACAAAACAAACAAGAACAAAAAATAGGATAAAATAAAAGGAGAAAGAAGAAGAAAAATCCAAAATCCAAATAAACAAAAAGAGAAATGAGGGGGGAAAAGATCCCCTATGCTTTCGAATGAGTTGTTTCTTTCCAGGGTTCACAGTGCTGGACTCTACCAGACATGGGAAGGGATTGTAAGACCTAGTTTTTTTCCACACTCAAGTTTGTGTGTGTGTATGTAGAACCCCACCTTTCCTTTTCTGCAGTGCATGGCTGGTCAGTGGCATTTGCCATCAGGCTCAATCACTACAGTTGCTCCCTTGTTTTTTGTCAATCTGTGCCCCAACTGAAGACTTTATCTATTGAGCTTTGAAGTGTATGGTTTATGAGGTGTCCGGCTCCTCTTCCATATGCCCCAGGCTTGGCCACTATTCTAGATAAGGTGTGTCCCTGATCCTACTGACATGCCAAACAGACCCCTGAATGCTATGCTAGATGTAGACAGCAAGGCAGAATGTAGAAGGGGCCAGGCAGTCTGCTGTACTTAATGCAAGCACTTTCAGTTCTAGTCCCTCTAAAAACCACATGCAGCTGATCTGGCTTCTCACGAGAAGGTGCCCCTGTGACCTTCCCAGCTGAAGCTCAGGCTTCTCCAAGAGTCTAGCCATGGCTTCTCTGTGACTGTCTCTTCTGACTATCTCCCACCTGGTCACTGTGACAGGGTGACTCCAGAAACCATGAAGTGCAGTTGTTGTGTAGTAGCTTTGAAGTTCAGTCTTAAATTCTAGCCTGCCATGCAGGTATCATTTTCAGGACAAAATCTTATGCTACTTTTGCAATTGGGCTTTTCTTGGTGTGAGCACTGCTGGCCCCCTCCAGTTTCCTTCTAGAGCTGCCAACCCTCTCCCAACTTAGCTTGTGTTTGTTAGGAGGCATGGTGCCCTCATGAGGAACCAGGGTTGGCTTTCCCAACTGCTTTGTTCTTTTCTTTTTGTTGTGTTCTACTTATCCAACTCCTGGATAGCTTTTTAGTTTTCCTGTCATTTCCCTCCCAATTCCAAGAGATCTATTTCTGTTTTCTTCCCCAATTCACTGTTTTCCAGGTGTCTCAATTCCAGGAGCCAAGAGAAACTATATTTTGCTGCCTGTCTTTGCTGCATCATCAGAATACCTTGGTAAGGGTTCATCTATGGAGCCAGCTCATAGACAACAACCTTAATGTTTGAAATGCTGGCTTCCAGGAATCAACAATAGTCACTATTCCCTGAAAGATCTATAGTACTGAGGCACATGTTTGGAAAGCAAAAATAGAATCTTTTCATATCTCCCCTGTAACACATTTGCAAAATTTTGTGTTCAACTTCTATAACTAAGGGTCTTCTGATTTAGCAGTCTTAGTTCCAAGAAGAAAACTGCTTATATTGAGGAATTTAAAAAGGATTCCACTGAGCCTGCTATAGTGACTGCTGCCTAGGTCACTTTAAAGTCCTTGTGCTAATGGTCCACCTGGGAAGAAGAAGTAATAGACTGACAACGACCCCAGTTACCATGAAGCACCAGGTTGCTGTGACAGAATGAGAGTAAGGAGTTTTGTCTCTGAAATGTGTTATGATTGCCTGCTGGCATTTCTGTGACCAATAAAACAGCGGATGGCAATGTAGCAACAGTGTCTGCAAAGGACAAAGTACTCAAGAAGGGTAACCCTTCATCAGTGAAGATTTGGGTCAGTCCATTAGGCAACTAATTAAGGCTTGCTAGCATCAAAGGATAAGGAAATCTTAAGAGTGCATTGGAGGGTGGAGAAAATGAATGTCAGTTGTGGCCTTAATGCCAATTAATGCAATAGAGATTAAAGTTCAGGCCATGCAACCTTTCAGTACTAAACACTGCTAATAGAATGCAACCAACCACAACCTGAAAGACTCTGACACAGTGGAAATAATAGATGGCAAGCACATATCCGAGCAGTTCAAATAGAAGAGTAGATATCGCATGTGCCATGTGTCTATCTCTGATTGCTGCCATAGCCCTGGTAGATAATTCTGGGAGAACTCAGACTCACCTCAATGTAATGGCATCCAACATTAAGCATGTACTTTGTATGTTTTTACTTCCTACCCCGGATCTTCTCTGATTCCCCAAAAGCTCTGACAGTCTATGGGCAAGCACAGTCTGAAAGGATGGGAGAATTATCATTCCTGCAAGAAAGTGCCAGCCCACAGAAAGAGTCATGGGATAGAGGAACCTGCCTGGTGGCCTTCAAGCAGGCTGTTGTAAAAGGCATCCTGTTTTTTCTCATAAAACCCTGGTGGAATCAAACCTCAGTACTGCTCTCCTTACTTTCTCACTCTTGCTTCCTATGATTGATTTTTTAATAAAATAATCTCATTAACCCAAGACATTGGATCAGTGTCTATTGGTGCAAATCAAACTAAATAGAGACTCTGTAGAGAGCCCATGCTGCGAATCGCGGCTTCAGAACCAAAACTCCTAG
>NW_004524852.1:688042-696753 GCF_000260255.1 Octodon degus
TTTCTCAATAAAATCATGGGGGAAAAAAAAGAGCTACCAAAAAATAAATAAATAAATAAATAAATAAATAAATAATAAAAGAGGAGTAGCAGCAGCTCAAGCAGCTAGTTTCTCTTCCCTCCTTACACTGTAATGCAAATTACCTTCCCCAGGGCAGGTGCAGCATCCACACCCACAGTAATCAATCACAAACTCTGAAGCTGCCCCAAGACTGCATGAGGTTTTGGGGGGACACCTAGACACAAACCATAACAGGCAAAAAGAACTTTCCTGCCCACTCCCCCACTCTGGCAGTATATTCCATTAATCTTTTCTTTTCCTACTCTAATCTTGGTGAATTCTCTTACTATCCACATTACCAGCCTCTACAACACAATAATAAAGGCAGGTGGACACTTGAGTGATTGTTGAAGATATTTGTTTTCTGAAGATTGAGCCAAATCCCATTTACCAAACTCTAATCTCTACATATCTGTGATCATACATTTCCACTGCTAAAAATCCTAAACACTTCACTGCATGTTTTTCTTGTTAACTATCACTCTTGTTATCCTTTATTATTTAAACTTTATTTCTTGTTCTTCCCCAAATATTCCTCTCTTCCAAGAGCCTATTCTCTTCACTGACAGCTAGGAAACTGGAGTTCACTGCTGGCTCAACCATTTCTCCACTGGTTGTTCTTGCCTTTGCAAATTTCCTTTTCATGCATATTTAAGTCTGATAGTCATATTAATATTTAAAGTTCTATCTCCTCCAAGAGTTCTTCTCTTGTTAAGAAATCACTTAATCATTCTCTTTCAAAATTATGGGCTGGCCAGATAGCTCAGTAGACTAAAGTGCCTACTTAGGCAAACACAAGGACCGGGGTTCAATCCCCAGCATGCTATGCTGGCCCTGCCCCCGGGCCACACTGAGACAATGACAGATTGGTTGTAGTAGAGCATGCCTGTAATCCCAGCACTTGGGAGGCTAAAAACAGGAGAATCACTACGAGCCTGATTTACATAGTGAGACCCTGTAGACCTTGTACTAAACACATTTTTTTTTTTTTTTTTTTTTTTTTTCGGAACCGGGGATTGAACTCAGGCCATTGTGCTTGCCAGGGAAGCACTTATTCCACTGAACCACCTCCCAGGCCCCACTAAACACATTTTAAAAAAAAAAAGAAAGAAAGAAAGAAAGGAAACAATCATGCAACACTGAATTTGCACCAATTTGACTCAGTGATGTCTTCAGCCCTTTGCTGTTGTTTCTGGATTCCATCACTCCCCCAGCGCATTGATTATCGTCTATGAAAACAGCTATTTTCTTGTGCACTTTCACATTCCTCACTGACCTTAGGAATACTAGTCACATAATAATTGTTGATAAAGGCCCAAGATAATTCTTATCTTAAAATTTATTTTATGACCAACGTATATTCCTGAAATAATATTAAGACAAAAACCTAAATAAGTTCTAACATGGAAGGTTTCTGTGAAGACACATGACAAAAGCTAGTATTTAAGAATGCAGGGATAAAAGGAAGGTTACACATATCAATTCATTTTTATTTAGTGGAAGTATAATTGTGAAACTCATATTAAGCCCCAGATTACTTTCCAAAAAATTACTTCACTAACCCAAGTCACTCCCTTTGACCCCGAGAGAGTGATGGCTGCTCTCACACAGCACCTACTTCAACCGCCTTTTCCATTCCTAACACCCACAAGAACTGGAACAAACTAACTTATTTGAAGGCTCTAGGTCAGATTTTCAAAGTGTACAATCAAATTGTCACAAATTCAACAAAAAGAACAGGAAGAGCAGTGTGCTTCTAGCAGCCACGTTCATGAGCCGGGAGCTTCAGCCTGGGTGTGAGCTGAGAGAACACAGATCATCAGGAGCCCAGAGGACTAGAGGACTCTGGGAACTACACTCTGTCCTATCATATGGGACTTGGAAAAGAAATTAATTTTATAAATCTACCTTTTAACTTTATCTTTTTCAGCTTAAGTGACACAAGAGGAAAATCCTTCTAAACTGACCACCAAGAAGGAAAGAATTTTATTCTCTACTATAATTATTTGAACAGTATTTCAAATCCACAAGTAAAGGATGGAGCATCTCTAGAATAAATTTGCACCTTTCTTCCTGTTCTTAGTTAGGCTATGAAGTGCCAGCTCCACCAAGCCCTGCAATTCAAGGCCACCCAGTCAAACGACTCAACCACTGGCCTCCGTGCCATAAAGAATAATGTTCCCCAGAGAGCACCCAAATTCATCTCTCCAGCACTCTACATTAGGAACCCTGATCTGGAGGTTTTTTAATAATATACACCATCACCTCTGATGGGAAAATTGTAAATGCATATGATGAATCAGAGGAACCAGAGTCATTAGAACACTAAGATGAGCTATGTGAGTTACTAAGACTGGCCACTCACACCAACCCTGAGGGGATGCTGACTTGTGGAGCGGCTTCTTCCTCTAAGGTCAGTAGTTGTTATTGTGTACACTTTCTGCATCTACAGAAGTTCTCTCAAGAGAACATAGGAGTAAGCGCTTGAGAACATGGTGGTAGGCATTTGATGCTCACATGTTTTTCTCCAAGTTCCATTGGTGATAGTCTAACTCTGGTGAGAAATCCTGAGGCAGTATTTGTCACACATGGTTGCTGACCCAAGAACACTGGCATTTCTCAAGCTGCCCAGAGAGATTCAGATTGGAGAAAAGAGCATCCAGCTATCCACCACTGACAATATTATTTGTCCACTTAAAAGGTCTTTCATGTACCTCAGTTTATTTGATCTTCAGAGCTCAATAATTTAATTAACTATGTAGAAGCTTGAGATCACTGGCGAACATAAGATACTTAAATTATGCTTGTCCAGGGCCAGAGTTCCAGGAAAAGATCTAAACATCAAAACTGATCTTCTGTATTTGAGTCCCCAGTGATATGACAGGCACAGTGAGCCCAGGCAAGAGACAGAAATACATTTTTTTCAATACTGGGGATCAAATTCAAAGCACTTATGCCACTGAGCTATCTCCCTGGCCCAGGAATACATTTACTCTTAAGATCCCCCTTAGTGAATTCACAGCCTTAGGAGGCCGAGACTGAAAAACAATGCAACAAATCCTCTCTGGAGGTTTTTATAAATATTGGGAAGGGAAAATTGTAAGGCATAACATATTTATCCACTTTTCTGTGACTTTGACCAGAAAAAAAATGAGAAGACAAAATTTTAATCACTGAGTAAACAAGAGCAAAGGGAGCCAAGGAAATAGCACAGCGGCATAAGCATGTGGCATAAGCACCTGTCTGGCAATCACAAGGTCCTGAGTTTGATCCCTAGTACCAAAAAAAAGAAAAAAGAAAAAGAGCAAGGGGATGTAAATGGGATAGAGATACAAAAATGATGAAAAGATTATAGAAATATATACTCCCCAAATGGATGTAATTATGTACCACAAAAATACACTAATAAAAATAAATATCAATAAAAAATAAAATAAACACACACAAACCCCAAGAAAACAAACACAACAGCAAGAACTATGCCACCTTCAGCAAAGTCTACTATTTATTATATTTTCTAAATAAAAATAATAACCCAGAAAAGAAGATGAAGGTCAGAGTATACTTTTAATTTGGTCTTTTATTCAGTTTATTATTTTACAGGGAGGAAAGTTCACATAAAACTGGATCACAGATATGGCCTTGTCTAAGGTTGAATGACACAAATTTAGCAGGTGGAGAAAATTCATGCAAATTGGACTAATGGTTCTTTGCATTGTGAGTTTTCATTTTTGCTCAGTTACCTCTTCTATAAAATGAGGACTGTAATTTCTGACCTTTCCTCTCTGTTAGAAAAATGTGTGTATGAAGAAAAATGAGATGCTAATGAAAAGCTGTCAGGTGTACAACACAGAACATTCTCAAATAAATTTTATGTTAATTTCTTTTATTTTTCTTTCACAAAGTCCTTAAGAAAAGTTGTGAAGACTCTTTACAGGAACTTTTGCCACCAGTATTGTAAAGCTCCCTGACACAGCCAAAGCCTGGCATTCTTCACAAAAAGAAAAATGTTTGGCAAATAATAGTGCAGTAAGATGTCAAAAATCTGGTTCAAATTTTCTCTAGCCTATGTAAGTGTTGCTGCAGCTGCAATCATCACTTTTAATCATTTCTCAGTCACTTATTTTTTCAAAATGATTAAAATGAATTATTTTTATTACTTTCATTGAGAAACAAATAACAATGAGACAGTTTCAAAACCGACTAAAAGGACAGTTTCGATAATTAATACATTGCATATTGTTGTCTTCATAGTAGTTATTCATAGTACAAGATGCAGACATGATAACCTGTCCAAACACTATGAGTGTAAATCTTTCTTCTTATTGAATGAAGAGAAAGTAGCTGTTTATCTATCTTAACTATTTTGTATATACAGATACAAAATAGTCCTTTGTTTGTATCCCTTTTTTTGTTTGTTTTTTTCAGAGATGGGTATTCCATTTCCATTTAAATATTGTAGGTGCATGAATTCAGCAAAATAATTCAATATATAAAATGAACCATTAATCAAAGAATAATATAACCAATTCTGATGTTATCAAAACAGAGATTGATGGGATGTAGGAGAGCTGTGATATGTGGGTCCAGTGTGTGCAGGCATGGAGCTTTTCCAGCACCATTTAAGAACTTTTGCAAACTCTGGGTAGGTTTCAGGACTCTGTCTAGTTGATTACTGGGAGCTTCAAAAATGCGAAAATACAGGGGCAAATGGCAGTCTCAGTACTCCACCCCAATCAAAACAAATCCAGGAGACAAAGACATGCAAGAACTTGGAAATCACACACCTGAAATCTCGGAAATGATAGCAACTGAAGTAAAGAAACAAGTCCATCAGTCTACAGAAGAAATAAAATCAGAAATGATCTCTCAGGCCCAAAAAGAAAGGACAACAATCATGAAAAAATTGCTTAACACAGCTAAAGAAGACATAGATAGAAAAATAGAGGAGAATAGAAAAATGGTAGAAAAACTGAGTGAACAATACAGGAAAGAACGAGAATGCATGAAACAGGTTCAAACAGATATCCAAAAAATTAAGAACTCCATTGAAAGCTGGCAAAACAGCTTGAATGCAACTTAGGATAGACTTCCAGACCTCGAAGACAGTGTTGCAGCTAATGAACATGAAATAGAAGATCTCTTCAAACTAACAAGGAGCCAGGATATAACAATTCAGCAGCTACAAGATGATGCAAAGAAAAATAATATAAGAATAATAGATGTCAATGAAGCAGCAGGAGACAGCATAAATGACATAAAAAGGCTATTTGCAAAAGTACTAGCAGAAAAATTCCCAAGCATGAGAAAATAACCTGATATACTGATAAGAAAGGCATATAGAATTCTGCCCAGCCATAATCACTATAAATCTACACCTAGACACACAATAAATCAAGATCTCAGAAATTCAGCAAAAGAATAGAATATTAAAAGCTTCTAAAGAAAAGAAACAAATCATCTTCCATGGAAAGCTCATCAGAATCATGGAAGAGTTCACAACACAAACCATCAAATCAAGAAGAGTTTGGAGTGAAGTATTTTAGGTACTGAAAGAAAATAACTTCCAACCCAGATTGATGTACCCTGAAAAACTATGTATTAAACTCAATGGTGAAATAAGATCCTTTCATGACAAAGAACAATTGAAAAAATTCATGACCACAAAACCAACCCTACAAAGAGTACTGACAGATACTCTAGAAAGAGACAGAAGTTATTACAGCTTAAGAACAGCAAAAAGGAACCACCAAACAGACCAAGTAATTGAAAAGAGGGAAAAAGAATGGAACCTATAACAGGAAAATAACATGACAAAGGTAAGCCAATATGAATCAGTTATAATCATCAATGCAAATGGCCTCAGTTCACCAATCAAAAGAAACAGACTAGAAGAGTGGATTAAGAAACAAAATCCAACAATATGCTGCATACAAAAAACACATTTAACTCAAAGGGAAATTCACAGACTAAAAGATAAAGGATAAAAAACAATCCTCCAGGCCACAGGAAATCAGAAAAAGCAGGGATAGCTATCATTAATACCTATTTCCAAAATCTTTACTCTCACAGGATAGAAAATACAGAGCAAATGGACAGTTTCCTAGATACATATGAAATGCCAAAGCTGAGTCAAGAAGATATACAAACTCTGCATAATCCAATACTGAGAAACAAAATGGAAAATGTATTAAGAAAAAAACAACCTACCAACAAAGAAAAGCCCAGATCCTCAAGGATTCAAAGCAGAATTCTACAAGAAATTTAGAAAATTTAATACCAACTTTTCTCAAACTCTTCAATGAAACTGAAAGGGAAGCAATTCTCCAAAGCTCATTCCTGGAGACAAGTATTGCTCTACTTCAAATTCCAAAATCAGAGAAATATCCAACTAAAACAGAGAATTCCATACCAATCTCTCTAATGAATATAGATGCAAAAATCCTCAATAAAATACTAGCAAACAGAATGAAGCAAAACATCAAAAAGATTATACATCATGACAAAGTGTGATTCATTCCAGGAATCCAGAGATGGTTCAACATATGCAAATCCATAAATGTAATACACCACATCAATAGAAACAAGAACAAAAACCACATGATCATCTCAATAGATACAGAAAAAGTTTTTGACAAAATTCAACACTCATTCATGATTTAAAAAAACCCTACAACAAATTGGAATAGATGGTCTATATCTCAACCTAATAGCCACCTATGAGAAACCAACAGCCAACATCATACTAAATGGGAAAAAAACTGAAGGCCTTCACTTTAAAATCAGGAATAAGACAAGGATGTCCATTGTCTCCACTCCTATTCAATATAGTTCTTGAAACATTATCCAGAGCAATTAGACAAGAAAGCAAAATAAAAGGAATAAGTATTAGAAAAGAAGAAGTGAAATTATCATTATTTGCAGATGGCATGATACTCTACATAGAAGACCCCCAAAAACTCCACCTAGAGTCTGACAGATTTAATCACCAAATTCAGCAACATGGCAGGATACAAAGCCAACTTCCAAAAATCAGTAGTATTTTGTACACAAACAATGAAAACACTGAGAGAGAAATTAGGGAAACCACACTTTTAATCCAAAAAGATGAAATACTTATGAATCAGTCTCACAAAGGACGTAAAAGATTTATACAGTGAAATTATGGTACTTGAGAAGAGAGCCTGAAGAGGATTTGAGAAAATGTAAAACTATTCCATGTTCCTGGATAGAAAGAACCAACATTGAGAAAATGGTCATACTCCCAAAAATTTTATAGATTCAATGCAATCTCTGTTATAATACTATTAGCATACCTGTCAGAGCTAGAAAAAAATTTCTTCAAATTCATTTGGAGCCAGAAGACACCAAGAATATCAAAAACAATCCTTGGAAACAAAGGAAGGCAGAAGATATCACAATCCCTCACCTGAAATTGTACTATAAAACTTCTGCGATAAAATCAGCATGGTACTGGCAGAAAGACACACCTGAGGATCAATGGAGCAGATCACTAGATACAGACACAACTACAAACACACTCAGCCACCTTATCTTTGATAAAGGGGTCAAACTTCTCACTAGAACAAAGGTGGCCTCTTTAATAAGTGGTGCTGGAAAAACTGGCTTTCCGCTGCTGAAGGCTAAAACTAGACCCATGCCTATCACCATGCACAAAGCTACAGTCAAAACTAATCAAAGACTGAAATATTAAAACAGAAACACTAAACTTCTGGAGGAAAATGCAGGTAAAAAATCTTGAAGACATAGGGGTAGTTAGAGAGTTCATGAACAAAAACCAAACTGCACAAAAATACTTCAAAGAATCAACAACTGTAATCTTATCTTTTTGAAAACTCTCTCTACCTCAAAACAAATCTCCAACAGAGTAAAAAGAAAACCTACAAACTGGGAAAAAGTTATAGACAACTATCCCTCTGACAAAGGCCTTCTATTTAGAATGTATAAAGAATTGAAAAGACCCAATTCAAAAATGGGAATCTGAGATGAATATACACTTCTCAGATGAAGACATACAATTTGCAAGTAAATATATGAAAAAATGTTCAATATCATTGGCCATTCAAGAAATGCAAATTAAAACAACACCAAGAGCTCTTCTCACCCCAGAAAGAATACCTAACATCAAGAAGTCAGTCAATAAAAAATGCTGGAGAGGTTGTGGAGAAAAACAAACACTTCTGCACTGTTGCTGGAAGTGCAGACTGGTAAAACCACTATAGAAATCACTGTGGAGAGTCCTTCAAAAGCTAAGATTGGAGGTCCCATTCAAGTCAGATAATTCCCTCCAGGGTATTTGTCCAGAAGGACTAAAAACCTCATACTACAGAAATTTATGTGCACTCACTTTTATAGCAACACAATTTGCCATAGCTAAATCCTGAAAACAACCCAGATGCCATCGACTAAAGAATGTGTAAAGAAGATGTGGTAATTTTACACAATGGAGTATTATTCAGCTATAAAACAGAATCAATTTGAGTCTTTTGTTGGTAAATGGTTGCCACTAGAGACCATATTCTTTTTTTATCCCATAATTTTATTGAGAAACAAATAGCAATGAGACAGTTTCAAACCAAATTGGTAGGACAGTTTCAATAATTAACACATTGCATACATTCTTCCTAGTG
>NW_004524852.1:697913-715349 GCF_000260255.1 Octodon degus
AGACCAGAATGACAGGCACTCCAAGCATGAAACTACTATTACAGATTACTATCTTCAGTGCAGTTGCTTAGTTCACAGGTATCAGTATATATAGTTAGTCTGGGTGAGAATCCTTCCAATTAATTGCTAGATTCATAAATCTTCTGGAGCATTGCCTTGCCCATCTTCTACATATAACTGTATGGGTTGACATTGTCATGTTTCCTAGCTCTTTAGGGACCATACTTTTAAGTAAAATAAATCAGACCCACATCCTATTGTCTCCTTAGTGTGACAACCGGAAAGAGAAAAATGGAATCTGAAGGGTACAATAAATACTAAGAAAAGGGAATGAACTTATTTAAAAGGAAAGAGTTACTGAGTTGAGGAGGACAGGAAAGTGAGTGGAAGAAAGAGATTTATCTAGATATGTAAATAGGAAAGGTTGGAGAACTGTACTGTGCATTTTTGCTGGTCTATGGAAAGATGCAGTTAATGCTTCAATTTTTGTCTCCTATTTTCAACTGTTTGTACTTTTTCTTAATTTCTTTCTTTCTTTCTTTCTTTTTTTTTTTTTTTGGTGGAACCAGGGATTGTACTCAGGCCCTTGCGCTTGCCAGGGAAGCACTTATTCCATCTCCCCGGCCCCTCTTCTTACTTTCTTACACATTTTTTTCTTCTTTCAATTTTACATGCATATGACTGATAATATGAATAACTGATTAGAAAATGACACTAAATATAGCAAAAAATACTGAAATTCATCTTACTTTGTTAAGTGAAATTCCATATCACTTGTAATCTTTTCTATTTTAATTCTAATTTGTACTTTCTTTACAAAATAAACAAAATTAAAAATCAAAACCAAACACAGATCATTTTATAACACTGACTTCAAGAGAGAGCCACAGAATGAGAAAAGAAAGAAAAAAAGAAGGAAATCAGGGAGGAAGGAGGAAAAAAGGAAAGTGAAAGAGGAATGAAGAATAAAAGAAAGCTTATAGGGAAAATTCAAATCATTACATTAGCTTTGCCTCTTTTCACCCCATCTCATTCTTTTCTCAAACTGTGTCTCCATTAAAGACAATTTATCAGTTCTTTTTCATCTTAATTTTTGTTCCAGCATAAGTTATAGTTTTTTTTTAAACATTTATTTATTTATTTAGGGGGGGGGGCCAGCTCAGCCCACCAGGGGGCAGGGCTGGCTGGCATGTGGTGCTGGGGGATTGAACCGTGGTCCTTGTGCTCTGCCAAGCTTGTTCCAAGTAGGTGCTTTAGACCACTGAGCCATCTCGCCAGCCCCTAAGTTATAGTTTTGACAGCATCTTTTTTCATTTGATTTTATACACAAAATTCTATTCTCTGAATCTAAAGATGAATCATATCATATGAATCTCCAATATCCCAATAGAGTCTTCTCTCTCCTCTTTTCCACAGCAGTCAGTGTAGCCCAGAAAATCACTCAGTCTCAACAAGAAATATCCATACAAGAGGCAGCAGAGACCCTGGACTGCACATACGACACTACAGACAATAATTGTTATTTGTTCTGATACAAGCAACCTCGGAGAGGGCAGATGATTTTCATTATTCACCAAGAGGCTTATAAGCAGCAGAATGCAACTGAGGCTCGCGTCTCTGTGAATTTCCAAAAAGTAGCCAAGTCCTTCAATCTCAAGATCTCAAGCTCCGAGTTGGAGGATGCTGCCGCGTACTTCTGTGCTTTCACTTCACTCACAGTGACCCAAGCACCAAAGAGAGGCTGACAAAAACCTCAGATCTCAGCATCGGTGCAGGAGCTGGGGGTGGAATAAAAAGCACATAATAAGCAAGTCATTATCTTCTTCACAGCAGAAAAATATTATTCTCTCTGACTGTGGGAAACATAGAGATGATTCTTTAAGACATAATTCTCAAAAAAAGTAGTAAAATAGTGAATGTACCCAAGCTTCACAGTTTTGCACAGTATATTCACTCATGTTCTTTAACACTCACAATCTGTATGTTGTACAGGACAAGCCCAATACTCCAAATGTCACAGCAGATCAGCAAATGTCACAGCCAGATTCAAAGCTATTCTTTCAAAATATGTCTATGCCTTTCACTTTAGTAATTATTCTCATTAGTATCTATCTGCATGCCCCATAACCATTTAAGAGTCAATATACACAAAATTAAATGTTTCACCTGCTGTACAAACTTCATTTTTGTTCTCTAGATTTCCTTCCCCTGGTCTGTTTGTGATTTGGGAACATTAAAAAAAAATCTGTCATTGTTGAGTTTACAGTTTGGAGAATCCCTCTATCTTCTATCCTCCAGCGTTACCTGTGTGGTTTTTATGTAGCTATTATTTCTTTCTAATTATAAAAAGTCCCAAATCTACATTGTATCTACCTCATTATTCCCTAGTTAATCAACCAGTCATCCCTCCTGACTTTAAAACTGGCTTTGCCCCTTTGTCTAACCTAAAGAGCTGTTATAGTATGCAATTGTTTTTGAGGAGTTATCCTGGAAGGAAGCAACCATGTCTAAATGTGGGACCAACTAGCTGCTATGGCCAGAGTCATCACTTTGTATCACTTGAGAAATGGGGGATTCCTGGCCCCTAACAAGATTCACTTTTCTAAAGACTAAGAGAAAAGTAAAACTAAAATGAATAAAAACAATGTTAACATCTTTTTGTGTCTGCAATCCCCCACAACTCATATCTCACTATTAAGCTTCCTTGTGGAATATTCAATGCCATTTGCTCATTTTTGCAAATTCAGGAGAGTCTGAGAAGGCACTCATGCAGACAAAATTAAGTCCTATGGCTGGGTTCCAGAGCCTTGATTGGAAGTCCAATGTTTACAGTGAATGTTAGAAATGTGTGGATTGGGAGAGGACAGGGACAAACCGCTGAATCAAAATAATTCATATTACTAAATAATTTCCCAAAACCCACCCATTTCAACCACTCACTCTAAGCATATCAATTTCTCGACCACTACACTCTAGCTAAAGTCAGCACCCTAAGCTCTTGCTATGCTAAAAAAAAAAAAAAAGTAGAATAAGCCCCTGACTCCAGGAAAGCACCACTCTCACAAGGGAGATGGTTTCAAGTCACCCAGGTTTCATCTTTTCTTTTACCTCTTGGGCCCAATTAGTTACCAAGATTATATATTCAAACCAAATATCAAGCTACATATCAAAGCTTGCTTCTCCCTTCCATCCTAGCTCCTAGTGTCTTTACTCAGCTCCTCTCATTTGAATTAATGAGCATGCATTTAGTCTCTCTGCCCTCAATTTCACCCCTTCAAAAACTACTTCACACAGCCTCTTGAATGATCATCCTACCATAAAAATCAAATCATGACAGTTTTCCCTTTAATAAAGTCCATTTCCCATAGGAGGCATCTATGATTAATCAGAATGACAGCCCCAATCAAAGCAGAGACCACCACTGTATGTTCTGCACCTATCATGCATAGGGTGGGTCAAAGATCATTGTCCAATGAATTAATAAACTCAAAGATTAGCAATGTCATTATTAGCATAGTCCTATCCCCTGCCCACTGTACACCCCTGTTATCTCAGTCCACGAGATCATCTCTTGCCTCCATACTCTTGCTGGTGGTGTTCACTCAGCATCAAATGCCCACCACATCTAACCACTTGGCATCGTGTAGATGTCCTGTAGCTGCTCCCTTCCCTGGTTCTTGTCCTGAGCCTCTTGCCCAGGAAAAACTGACCACTTCCTCCTCTATATCTTAACTTACATCCTAAGCACATTTCTAATGCAGCAAACCTAACTCTTTATGATATTTAGTAGGTGTGTTTTTTCACTGTCTCCACTCTAAAAAGTAAACTTAAGTTATCAGGGCTGAATCTCATTCACTTCTGTAGAAACAGTTCCTACAACATTTCTTAATTCGCAGATATGATTTTTAAAAAGTTGTTCAAATGAAATTATTTAATTAATTATATTTTTCTCATTAAAAATGAAAAAGTAAAAGTTACAAATCCTTACATTCCCATTTCCTCTCAGGATTAGTGTATCTCATAGGACCATAAAGAGTGCTTAAAATTATAATAATAACATTTTTGGTGATAATAACAATGGTAGCCAACATTTATTGAGTATGCGCATGTGCCCTACATTCAGATAGGTACTAACACAGATTATTTCTTTCAGTAATACTAACAAATCTAAGCTATGGTTTCTGTGGATACCCTAATTTTGTACAAGGAATTAAATTTCAAAGAGTTTAACCTGCGTCATATAGTGTATGTGTACAATGTACTCTTTGCCTTCCCAAGAGGTAAAAAAAAATGCTGTAGTTTCTGTCATTATTTAGGAGGCATACAGATAACATATAAGACAGGTACTGCATGAAAACAATGCTGTACTGAAAGTGCATTTACTACTATTCTCACTTTTTCAAAGTAGTTGCAAGACACATCAATGTCATTTGTCTTTTTTAGTAGAAGTAGTAGTGGTAGTTAAATGTAAAATTAACCATTATTGACTTCTTTTTACAAAGGATATTGCACATATTTAACACTTATTTATAATTATCTAGCTTGTACATACCTTATTCTTTAAATTTTTTTTTACATTTTAAAGTTATATTTTAAATTTAAAACCTAAAATATTTTTTGTTAGGAATGCTACAAATGTTCCAAATGTCATTCTATGTGAAGAAAAGACAATGAAAAATACAAAGTTTAACTCAAAGTTCTAAACTTTCTGAGTTATCATAGGAAAATATTTTTGTAACTTTTAACTTCTTTTTTCATATGGCTAGATCTTGTTGTGGATTCTCTTTTCTAAGTCTTTTCCTGCCACTGTAAAACTAATGTACTCTGAATACTTTCTCATATAAGCACTTTCTTATAGCATGACTTCTTATGGCTAAAAAATTCTGTACTTTCAGAATATGACACAATCTCCTCATTAATAACTTCTACAGTCAAACACTGTTTCTACAGTATAATTCTTTTTTAAAAACATATGAAAAATTGTAAGAATGTAAGAGAAAACCCAAATCAAAGTACCTGAAGTAAAAAGTGAAACACCAGGAAATATTTTTTTGTTAGCTAACAAAATAAAATTTCAGATTAGTGTCAGAAAGAATTGGATCCAAATGGTTAAAAAATGTCTCTAATAATACACCTCTGTTGTAAAGCTCTTGTTCACAAAAGCTTTACTCTGAGGCAGGCTCTGCCCAAGTGATGGCCAAAAAGTGAGGCACTAAAAATATCAAAAATATAACCTGTTGTAGGCTTTCTTCTGGCACTATAGCAAGTTAATACAGTCAGGCCAGCGAGATAGCTCAGCAGACTAACCACCTGCTTAGGCAAGGGCAGGGACTAGAGTTCGATCCCTGGCACCACATGCCACTCCGGCCCCCTCCCTGGGCATACTGAACCAGCAACTGAGTCTAGGAGTGGTGGCACACACCTGTAATCCCGGGTCTGCAGAGGCTTAAAACAGAAGGATCACTATGAGTCCGAGCCACGTAGTGAGACCCATACCAAATACAGTAAGAAAAAGAAAAAGGAAAGGAAGAAAGAAAGAAAAAAGAAAAAGAAAAAGAAAAAAAAATAAGAAACCTTTGATAAGAAGAATTTGGAAGGAAAAAACATTTTACCTGTGATTGATATAATTTTTGTAACTGTGTCTTAATAATACTGGTAACTTCTGTGTCCCCTTCTTTCACATAACTTTCAGCTCAGTTATCTCCATGCATTTTCTCACCTATTCAGACCTTTGATTCCCATTTCTTGTTACCATCTCCTGGGCATTTTGAGTCAATTCCTGTCATGGGTCCCAGTTCAGATCTAGCCCCATCCTTGTCTGTTGGCTGTGGCCTGGTGAGGGTGTCATTGTCATGGGGCTGAGCATCAGCTCCTCGAAAGGTGGAATCGACTCCTCATCTGGACCTGGGTCAGTGATACAGCCTGACCGCGTGCCCTGGCACACACAATAGCCATTCAGCATTATCTGGAAAAACACAAGCATACCCTTGACTCCAGGTGAGCAGAGGGCTAGGTCCCTTGCACTGTATAGTATGAAGATCTTTCTGAAAAGCCCTTCCTAGCTTTAAAAAAAAAATCCTTATCCTGCATTCAAGAGCCTCAGGCTCCACTCCACTCTCTGCTCCTGCCTCTGGCTATGGCTCCTGCATCATTGCCAGGGGTGGGTTTCATATCCCATGTAAGCCCTTCCCCAGGGGACTCAGTGGTCACTCCCTCTGCCTCCATTTTTTTTTACAGAAGGCCCTTGCAGCTCCCTATGGCCCCAAGCAAAGTGCAGCATGAGTGCCATGGGATACATGGGTGGGGAGTAGTTTAAAAGTTTTGTGAGGCTCAGCAGAGCTCCCACCACAGCATGCCAGAAGTGAGGCCACCAGGCTTTCATCCCTCCACATACACATCATGGCCTGCAGCAGTACGTAGACATCAGCTCTGCAGCCCAGGCTCCATAGTTGCCCAGACAACAATTTTGACCCATCTCACTGATCCAGGCCATGCTATCCCAGGGAAGCTTTTTGTGCCATAGTACCCTCACTGCTTACTTATATATTTGGTAGGTTAGTGTCACATGACACTCTTTTGCCTAAAAATCCATTTCTTGGATTGCCCCCGTACCTGGTGTTCTCTGGACTGCAGCAGCTTATTCACGTGGCTTGCCTCTCATGCTCTGCATTCTCAGGACCAACCTTGCTCTTGCCCCACAAGTGTGATCAATCTCCAGGGAACCCCTGAACAAATGAAAAGAAAATTAAATACTTCTAATATAAATGGTACAAGACAAACATTGTCATTTCAAAAGGTACAATAAAGGGATAGCAAAGAACTGGAACAAAGCAAGTCCAAAATCTACCAGGTAATCATTAAATCCCACGGCTCCACTGCGCACATCCCCAGCCATCTGTGGCAAGATGTGAACTCCGAAGAACATGGGTGGATCTGCCCCTGTAGCATGGCATGCTGGTGCTTGAAGCTACCCTGGATTCCCCCTTGGGCTGGCTTTGCTCACTCCTTGCTGCTTTCCTAGATCCTGGCTTCTCCATTCTTTTTGGGTCTCCACTGCACCTTTCGTTTCATGCACACAATTTCACACATT
Organism: Octodon degus; assembly: GCF_000260255.1. NCBI lineage: Eukaryota > Metazoa > Chordata > Mammalia > Rodentia > Octodontidae > Octodon > Octodon degus. The sequence goes on from NW_004524852.1 coordinate 705,004, forward strand.
GTCCTCTCAGAAGCATGCTGCCTGACCTCCCTGGATTTCTGGAATCTTAAACTTTCAGACAGCAGAACCGAGATGAATACATGTTAAAATCATCCAATCTGTGATATTTGTGTTACAGCAATCCAAGTGAACAAAGACAGACACTTGAGGGGACTGTTATTCTGCATATCATAATTTCCACCTTAACAAATCTAGCCAAAAAAAAATCAGGTTTCTTTTCTAATAATTCCAGGCTTCTTGGAACTCACTCTGCTTGGACTGAACTGCTCAAATCTGAGAAATAGGAAGAAGTGGCTCCTCAAGGCAAAGCGAGGATGCTATTAGAAAAACAATGAATAATTTGTAGGCAGAAATAACAGATGATCCCAATACTATCAATTTCTTTTCAAACTCCTTTTGCCACCAAAATCTAGTAATAAGCCCACATGTAAATTCTCATAATGTAATTTTTAATTACCCATATTAACATTTTAACAGAACAAGCAAAAAACAATGAGTAAAATTGCTTCACAGTGAAACACAAGTTCTGTTGACCAGAAATTCAGCATATACACTTATTCAGGATCATTTATATATGTTGAGTAGATAAAAGAATGAGGTCGTGCACACCTGTAATCTCAGGACCCAAAAGATTGAGGGAGGAAGATTGGCTCAAGTTCAAGACCAGCCTTGGCTACCTAGTAAATTCAAAGCCAACCTAAACAACATAAAAATATATAAAAATAAGGGACTAATGGGCAATTAAAGCCAAGTACTTAAAATATACATACTCACTGTAGAAGTATGCAAACGTATGTGAGAATGTTGGCTCAAAGCAGGTCAAAAAATATAAGAATATAGTCAAAGCTTGGCAAGAAAACAGTTAAAAAGAAAGAGAAAGCAAAAGATAAGCAACATAAAATTCAAAGATTAAGAAAGTAGAAATAAGTGTGGCAAGAATGCTGAAGGCAAATGAGGATAAACACTTCAGAGGTTATGAAACGTTGGCAAACCTAAACAATGTGGAATAGAATGTCCTAGAAACAATTTGTCAAAGTGTTACATACTATTAGCACTCAAGCACAAAGTAAGAAATACCCAGAAATAAATAGGTGAAACATTTTAAATTTTGTATGATGGCCATGGTTTCACCATTCAATATATATTAAATGGATCACATGTTATCTACAGCATAGTTTTGAATATCACTTAGGAAAAGCAGAATCAGGTGCCTCATAAAAAAGGGAGAAATAATAATACACCATAATGTAAGCCAAATGAAATTTAGCTGTAGAGAACCCTCAGGCATTGCAATTCTCAGCATGATATTGGCTTTAAAAGTAAACTAAGAAATATCATTGCAGTGTGTATGTGTGTGTACTGCATAGATTTGCATATATTTTTCATGTATGACATATATACTAATATAACTATATACTGTGTATCAGAGAGGCCATATTCCAACAAAGCTTTTATTCCCACTCCTCACTATCCTATTGAATCTCAACTTAGATTTGCCTGATTTTCTTCTGAAAATGTAACTGGTATTTAAAAACGCAACCTTACCTTGGCTATTTCAGTGCCAGTCTCCTATTGTTCTAGTACATTATCATTTTCTTTGTTCATGAAGCTCTGTCCTATCACAACGGAATCTGTTGACTGCATGGGATGTTACAAACAACAGTCCTACAGCACCACTGCTTGAAATATGGAGGATTTTAATTGGGCAAATAATTTATACATTAACTCATATTTTAATGAGCTGCTATAAGAAAAAAATTCTCTCTAGACTTAATATGAGGGTAACTTGTGCTTTGCTTTTAGTCACATGGATGAGGTAATTGCCATGGACTGATCTTTTTCTTTACTTTGACTGCTTTTTAGCTCAGAACCCGTGACAACTCAGTTTCAATAATAGTGGATGATTGCATGCATTTTAATTTCAAACCTCATCCAAATTTGTTTCTGCTCTTAGCTTTTTCTTCTTGATTTTTTTATGCTTCTGTTGTTTTTGTTGTTGCAGTTGCTGCTGTTGCTACTGCTACTGCTACTGCTGCTGCTACTGTTGTTGCCTTAGGGTTCCTTCAAAGATATCTGTTTTAATGTTTAGATCTTTAATCCATTTTGACTTTAGCTTACTGCATGGCGATAGACCTGGGTCAAGTTTTAGTTTTCAGCATATAGAGAGCCAGTTTTTCAAGCACCATTTGTTAAAGAGGCCATCTTTCTTCTGATAAGCATGTTTGGCCCCTTTGTTGAAGATAAGGTGGCTGAGTGTGCTTATACATTAATATGCTGAGCTGTAAAAGGCTCAAGTCAACAACTTCTTACAGTGCCAGTCTGATGGATAACCCACCACTATTATGGACTACTGGACTACATGAGATTATTTTGCTGAACTTATGCACCTACAATATTTAAATGGCAATGGAATACCCCTCTCTTACAAAACTAAACAATAAAGGAGAATATAAATAAAGGATCACTTTGTATCTATATATACAAAATAGGATAGATACACAGCTACTTTCTCCTCATTCAATGAGAAAAAAGATTTGTACTAATAGTGTTTGGACAGGATATCAGGTCTGCATCTTGACTATGAATAACTACTATGAAGACAACAATATACAATATATTAATTATTGAAAAGTTTTAAAAGCCTGTTTTAAAACTGTCTCATTGCTATTTGTTTCTAAATAAAATTAATAAAATAATAATAATAATACAAAGATACTCAAAACACTAAGTAAATTCAGTGAGGTAGAAAAATAAATAAATCAATGAATGAATGACACAGAGAGAAAGAAAGGAAACTTATGAGATAGCAACAAATAATTCTGAACTTGTCTTATCAGTCTTAATCATAGAGTTTTAGCTAGGTTTGACAAGAAGTCGAGGGCCAACAGAAAGCTTAATTTAGATTGATAGAGGAAAAAGAAAGATGGACTCAGAACAAGAAATTCAAATGTCAGTACTCTTGTCTTTTCCTTTCTCTGCTGAGGACTGACACTCCTGCAGTGATGGACTGTCGAACATAGATAAACTTGGAAGGAGTCCAAGAGCATCAGAGACTGGAATACTTCCCTGGGTGTTCTAAAGGGAGACCACACACTTGAGGAGGTCTCAGTTATGGTGTGAGCAGACGGCACTGGAAAAAAATTAGGAGTAGGTTCAAGAGTCAGAGGCACTTTCTAGAATCCCATTTTGTTAGTTGATACATTGTGTCAACTTGGCTGAATCAGCTCCGGCAGCGTGGTGACCTCGCCCTGCAGGTGGGCAGGGCCCAGTAGTTGAGAAAGGCAGGAAGCCGCCCTGCCTGGTTTCCTGCCACCCCGCCCCACTTCCCTGCCACATGAACTGCTGTTGTTTGCCTTGGAGCCAGCAGAATATGGACTGAACCCTCCAGTAACTGTGAGCTAAATAAACCTTTCCTTCCTTCATTTTGAGGGTCGGGTATTTGTCCCAGCAATGAGTAAAAAGTAACTAAGACACCCATGATCTGTTTATAGGTGCATGGAGTTCAGAAGTCCCACTGGACTAGGAAACAGATGTAGAGTGTTGAGAGGGATGCAACCTGAAAAGTCTTGTGAAAAGGATGAAGAAGTGTGGCTTATGAGGGACTGTGAGATGAAGTAAAATGATTGGGATGATGGATTTTAGGAGTTGTGCTATCAACTTCCACAACTTGGAGATAGTTGTGCTATCCCAAAAGGCAAGATAGAGCAATTTATCCACACCCGACAACTTACTCATCCGGAGCCCAGACCAAACTAGCTAGCTATTCAGCTACACAAACTAGAAATTCAGAAGATAATTCATGAGGCAAAATTTTCTGGTATTCTGGCCTCAGCTACTGTAGTCATTGTTGATGCTTTTAGCCTAAAGTGACAGTTATCTGATCTTACCATGCATTATTACTATGTGCTTATCTGTTCAAGCCGCCATAAAAAATATTGTAGGTTTATTTCTGCTCTCACAAGTCTAGAAGGCTGAGAATTGGAAGACAAACACAACAACTGCTTTGGTGTCTGGCAAGGGCCCATTTGCTGCCCCCAAAATGGGCTTTCTCCTTTTTGTTCATATGTGGTAAAATGGCACAGCAACTCTCTGGCTTTTTTTTTATAAGGTTTTATGGCCCAAACTCAAGCCTACATTAATCTTAGCTGTCACTTAAAAACTTGTTAAAGGCTAAAACTTCAGATACTGGCATTCCATCAGTTAATCCCTCAGAATATTTTGTTAATATTCTTTTCTAACACTTGGATGTTAAGAAAATTCAAAACCTACAGCTTCATCGTTCTCTCTTTCTTGCTTGACCTCTTCACCTCGCCTCTTTGCTGACTTCTCTCTGTGATGCCAGAAATCAGCATTCCCCACTGAATACAGTGATAAAAGTTTAAACTTCTTTTGATAAGAAAAGACATATTTGACATTTATCAAAGGGAATGGAACAGATAACCCAGTTAGTATCTGCAACAGACACCTCTGTATAGTAGCTCAGAATTGCACTGTTGGATAATTCATTGTACATAATATCCACAGATTCAGATAGAGAGGCATGTTGTGTCTAAAAGATGTACCGTGGCTGAACTCACATCTAAGGGGAAAAATTCAAGAAGTTTCATGAATATTAATAGACTTGATACTACCAAAGCTGCAGGGGTCACAAGCTTGACAGACTAAATAGAAACACATATAGTAGTATCCCATATCAATGGGGAACATGTTCTAGGAATGCCACTGGATGACTGAAATCACAGGTCATACCAAGCTCTGTATATACTGTTTTGTTCTATACATACCCATGATAAAGCTTGATTAGTAAATTAGTCACAGACTAACAATAACTAACAATAAAAGATAATAGCTGTAATAATGTCTTATAATAAAATTAGTTTTTAAATTGTTTATTTCTGAAATTTGCCATTTAATATTTCTTTTTTTAAATTCAATTTTATTTCAAAGAGTAAAAACAAATACAAAAAAAAAGACAGAAACAGGGTAACATGCAACAATACATATCTTACAGATTTTCAAAATAGAAATAGTTAATTAACAATGGTTGAGGGCCAGCCAAATAGCTCAGTTTAGGCAGACCCAAGGACCAAGAGTTTGATCCCCGGCCTGCCACTGCCAGCCCGCCCCCAGGGCATGCTGAGATAGCAATTGAGACTGGGTCTGGTGGCACACGCCTGTAATCCCAACACTTGGGAGGCTGTAAATAGGTGGATCACTACAAGTCTAATCTACATAGTGAGACCCTGGAGACCCTGTCCTAAAATACAAAAAAAAAAAAAAATGGTTGCTATATTATCTATTTTTATCATCAAATCTGTTTCTCAGATTAACAGATATAGTTATGCAAGATTGGACAAATAATTGAAAACTCTTGCTTTCAAGAAATCTTAATTTTTTTCCTTGTCTTTTTTAAAAATTTATTTTGAAGAGGGTATAATAATTGATAAAACATTAGGAATGGTACACATTTAGAAGAGCAAGATGAGAGGTATCCAACCATGTGTTTTGTATTACACATTGCTGTCCTCGATGTAGTTGCTCAGATCATAGATATCAGCATACAGAGTTAGTCAATGTGAAAATTCTAAACATTAGCTGCTATTTTCAAAAAGTATTTGTTTCATCCTTTGCTCAAGTGATGGGCATTTTGGTTGTTTCCAAGATTTAGCTATGACAAATTTTGCTACTATAAACACAGGTGTACCTATATCACAATGGGATGATGCTTTCAGTTCTTTTGAGAAAATACTCAGAAGGGGAATAGTTGGATTAAATGGGATTTCCAGTCCTAGTTTTTTGAGGAGTCTCTACACTGATTTCTACAGTGGTCGTACCAGTGAACATTTCCATCAGAGTGGAAAAGGGTTCCTTTTCCCCCACAGCCTATCCAGCATTTATTATTAGTATATTTCTTCATGACAGCCATTCTTGCTAGGATGAGATGGTATCTCAACATTGCTTTAATTTGCATTTCTCAAATGGCCAGTACTATGGAACTTTTTTTTTTTTTTTCAGAACCGGGGATTGAACTCAGGCCCTTGTGTTTGCCAGGGGAGCACTTACTCCACTGAGCCATCTCACCAGCCCCAGAACATTTTTTCATATATTTATTTGCCAGTTGTATTTCTTCCTCTGAGAAGTGTGTATTCATCTTAGATGTCCATTTTTGCAATGGGTCTTTAAACTTGGGGGGCTGAATTTTTTTTAGTTAAAATGTTTAAATAGCTTACAGAGCTGTTAAATCCATTTCATTATAAGTATTGATGTTTTGTTTGGGGGTGTTTTTTTTTATGGAACTGGGGATTGAACTCAGGCCCTTGTGCTTATTAAGCAAGAGCTTATTCTACTGAGCTATCTCCCTGGCCCAGGATTGGTGTTTTCAAATAAAATTCATATGATAATTTTTTAAATATATCCAATAATTTTTTTTTTGGGTGGTACTAGGAATTGAACTCAGGACCTTGCACTTGCCAGGCAATCACTTGTTCCACTGAGCTGTCTCCCCAACCCTCCAATAAAATTTTAATCCCAAAGTGGTTTGATACCCATCAACATGCAATTAAAATTCATGAACAAGTTCTGTATTAACAATTAAAGACTTTATTTTGTTCTTTTCTCTCCTTAAAGTCATATTTCTATTCAACTTCTGCACGCTTGAATTTTCATAAATACATTTTTGTTTGTGAATCTTTATCACCCAAAAAGTCTGCACCAAAATATACATGAAATGTAAATTATTTTTATTTCCTCTGATATACAATTTGTTAAAATAATTTTTCTACATTATTATATACACGATTAATATGCCTTGATGGAAATAACATAAAATATATATTTTTAAATAAATGATAACATGAAAGGCTAGAATTTTTTGGAAATTCTTTTCTTAATAAAATGATTGGTGTCAGACTCCAAATAAAGGAAGCTTCTTTAACACCCTTTGTTTACGCCCCCAGAGGTTTTCATACCATAAGTCATTCGGCAAATAAAATTCTTTCTTGGATAAAGTTGGAGAAGGGTAGCTGTGAAGTGGGAGATGGAAAATGAGAATCCCACAGAAGTTCTCAGATTATTTTTATCAAGGTTACATAAAGGAGTTAATGAGATGGAAATTGTTTCCCTTAACATACATATGTGTTTTTTCGTACGAATAGCAATGCTTAGACTACTGCAAATATTATGAATACGTCCCTAGCCAGTCTTCATTAACAAAGGCTTAAGGAAGATTAGCAGAAGTTTGAAGGAAAGAAACTCAAGTTTCAAGAAATGTGATAAATTTCCTAAACCTGCTTGACATTTCTGCCTTGGAAGAATAGCTGCTGATGAGCTACAGAATTACGGAGACGAAGTTCACGCCCGACACAAAGCCTCTTGAACATGTGTCTTTATCTCAGGGAGAGCAGCTTGAATGCCACGATCATTCATTAATAACATTGTGAGAGGAAAAAGTTACCTCCACCTTGGAAGAACTTGGAAAAAAATAATAGTTGCTAGCTCTTTCTTTCTTTAACGTGCAAGACCGTTTCCAAGTAAGCACTTTTCGGACATTCTTGTGGAATATGACTTTGTTGTCACAATGCATGTAGCTAGCAATCCATATCTGGGTAATAGTTCCAATGGTTTACACTCTTGAGGGTTGGAAGTTAATGTACAAAGATGAAATAAGTATTTTGAGTTCCTAACCTGGAAGAGAAATTAACCCCAGATTGTAATGTCAGCCTTAACAATATTTTATTTTGCTGTCTGCACAATTCCATCTTTTTTTTTTCAAAAGCTTGTAGAATTGTCCTTTTTTTAATTTGTAATACTCCTGCTGTGGACTTTAATCAAATTTGGACACAGGTTCATTCCCCATTTTTGTTAATTTTCCCCCCTTTGGTACTGGGAATTGAACTCAGGACCTTGCACTTGGCATGCAGGTTCTGCGCCATTGAGCAACAGCCCCAGTCCTCCTACTTGTATTAGATTACTTCTTTTTAGCACATTAAAGGCCATTGTGGTAGTGAGTCAGATAATTACTTCCTGATTTATGTACCATAAAGTTCTGGCTCCACACACAACTGGTTTGGACAAAAGGGTAGTTAGCCATTATTTAGTTTGCTTACACTGACATTTAAAAATATCCTTGTCAGGATAAATAGACCTGATTTTCTAAAACACTCATTATTTTTAATAGTCTAAATTCAGTCATGAAGTCCAAAAAATTAGGTGATTAGTTTATTGTACAAGTTTCCAATCCCACATAGTTTGTTATGCCTGTTTCCACAACCTTCCAACACATCATGGCTTTGAACAGGAGTTTCACAGAAACATAATCTGCAGCCACAGATATCTTGTAGGAAGCTACTTCCCTTCGCAGAGTATCTAGCTTGGAAAGGTTTCAGATTTCTAGACTAGACTCTTTACAGGAGATGAAGACAGCCTGGCAGATGTCAGCATGAACTCACTCTCTTACTTGAAATGACCTCAACTTATCTTCATGCCCTTGATGCAAAAGCCTATAGTGACTTGAAAGATGCCAGAGAGTTTACTTGTCAACTCAAAAACAAGACGGCTTTTCTTATAACTCTCCAGGATTTCCTCCCAGCTACTCCTGATTTTCTCCCTCCTTTAGATACTATACCTTCCCTGCCAATCTCTTTGATTCTGGGAAACCTGATCATTTTATGTTTTTATGGGGTTTTTTGTTCATTTGTTTGTTTGTTTTTATTTTTGGACAGGGCCTCACTGGGTAGTCTAGACTGGCACTGAACTCACTGTGCAGCCCAGGCTGGATTCAAGTTCATTTTCGTCTCATCTCAGCCTTGCAAGACATGTACACACACACTCTAGAGTACATGTATTATTGTGTTTTCTTTTAAGAAAAAAGATGTTGATATAAAGGATTTTTTCAAAACTGAACCTCAGTATTCAAGTTTAATTGAAGTGTTGGCACTTTGTGATAAATAAGAGGGTTGCAGTTTGACACTTGGCCTCTAAAAGTTTCAACATCACTGTTCTAGAGGATCTCATTGATTCCTAACCTCAAACAGTATTTAACTATCCTGAACTGACAGTATACATCTCTAGCAAGACCCCACTTGGTACAGACACACTCGGTCACTTCAACCTCAAGATGCTCAAAATTAAGTTCATTGTCACATCACCATCTCCACTGTCCCATCCTCATAAAGAAATTGTCTCCTCCTCCTCCATTTTCCTTACTTTTTAGTGACCATTTATAAATGCAAATGTACTGCACTTGCCCACTTTCTTAAAACTGATCAATGACTTCCCACTTCCCGTAGCACAAAGCCCAGAATCATTATCAAGGCTCACTGAGCCATCCTTGCTTCACTGTGCCCTTTCTGGTCTCATCTTCCACATCCCCGGCATCTTTACTGAACTGTGCTGTGTACCTTCTGTCTCTTAGGTGCCCTTCCCTATCCTCTCTCAGTCCTCCTATGGAGCCCTGGGCCACAGATGACCAGATTGTAAGGAGCAAGTCAGTGAGCTGTCTTGCCTTTTGATTTCTAACTAGTTTTAGCTAGAGGGGAACACCTGCAAAGGTCAGCAGGGAAAAGAAACATATGGTCAGGGCGCACAATCCCCTGCCTTCCTCCCCCTGGACTGATACCAGCCAACACTAATCTAAAATAACAAGGTCAGCTGCTTTAGGAGAAGCAGCCCTTCTATCTGTAGGCCCCCATAACCACCTGCTGTCTCCTGTCTAAGGCTTCAAGTGAGGCTAATCCCAGGGTACAGCACCATTTCCTACAACTTACTTGTAATTTTCTATTTTTAATGCTAATATTATGTTCTTCAAGTTACAATTATATATCATGGATTTCCTTCCAGAACCATGATAAACACTGACTATATATATATATATATATATATATATATATATATATATAATCTGTTTTAGCTTAAATGTTACTTCTTTATGGCAGCTTGCCTAGGCCCCAGGGCTCAGGGAACTGCTTGCTAAGCTTCCCTCAGTACTTATCTCCTGTCATAATATCCTTCACACTTAGTGTCAAGCACTGAATGAGTGTAACATCACCTTCTCTAAAGCACAGCACACTCCATGACATCGAGGGAGAGTCTGCCTTGATCTTTGCCATTACCCTAGGAGCTCAGTCTAGGATTTGGAACATAATTGATTCTTCATCATGATTTGTCAAGTTGATAAGCGAGTGGATGAAAGAATGGGGCTATATGCTTCTTTTTTTTATTTTTTTATTTTTTTTGACATCAGTTATTTTTAAAGAAAGAAAAAAAAATAAAAACAGTGGTACAAAATCTCAAAACAAGATTTTAGGAGAGTAACGATGGTTAGTACATTGTGTGTTGTTATTGCCAAA
>NW_004524852.1:723244-725595 GCF_000260255.1 Octodon degus
AAAAAAAAAAAAAAAAAAAAAAAAAAAAAAAAGAATGAGAAATACGGTAGAGCTGCAAATAAAGAGGAACTTTTCAATCATTGGTTAGTATTTTTAAATAGATGTTTTTAGAAATTTATACCTTTTCATTTAAACACCTCAACTTTCTAAAAAGTATATTCTATTAAAATTCCAAATTAACATTAAATTTTAAGGGAAAAAAATCCTGATTCTTGCCTCTTCCTCCTCCACACACTCGGCATGCAAACACTGCACAAACCAACCACTGTGTCTCCACTCTTCAAGATTCCCATCTTTTAAAGATAAAACATACTTCATCCCTACATGTGGCCATCATTATGCTGATCACTGAGAAACCACATTCAGTAGGAGCGCGTCTCTGCCTCAGGAACATGCACCGCACAATGAAGCTCTCAGAACTGCCACCCCCCTGCAAGTATACACCACACTCGCTACAATAGCAGCCGATGCGGCTGCTGTTCTTCATTGAGTTTCTCCACATGTCAAGCGTTTTCCACTTATCTGAGACTCTTTCCTCTAATTCTTATGCTCATCTGGGTATTTTCACTCATCTCAATTTCAAAGCATTTTGTCTACACACATGCCTCTCCAACTTCCCAGCTTCTGCAAATGGCTCCACACTCTTTATACAGTTGAATTTATACACAGCCACCAATGAATTCCTGACCATTGGATGAACTCTTCGTTTCATCACTTGTTTACACTTCCCCATGATTGTTGCATTATTGAAGTCCTTGTTTCCTCCACCAAGCTCCAAGGAGTGTTCATCTCTTCCCTATTACTAACATCTCTTCCCTGCCTTCTTCCTCTACCCCACCAGCTCCCAACCCCCTTTTAAATGCATCTTTATATTTTGGCACTGTCCTATTCCCTATCCCACAAGAGTTCTGTTTTCTCATAAACAAGAGCCTCTTTTAGGGGCTTTCAAAGACAGTCCTAATCTTTCCCTCACTTTTTCAGCCTATTCTGATTCTCAGAGGCTATTTCCCAGCCTATTTTATGATAAACCAACCTTAGCATTTTCTCAAATACACATTCTCCTCACCCATATTTCCCTAAACTTTCTGAAATTGATGCCCTCTCTTCTTCCCTCCCTCACTTCCTCTCTCCCTTTCTTAATGTTATGTATTCTTCATGTCTCAGTTTCTCCAAAAATACTGTAGTAAATCCTAATAGCATTAATTCCCCTCTTCTGAATCCAGAGAGAGCTTATTTAAAAACAACAAAAATCTAAACCAAATCTATCCTGCCTTGCAGGGTTGACTTTTGTTCTATTATGTTAATCTTTATAACTTACAACTTCGTTAAGACCAAAACTAGATCTTAGGAAATTAATGACATCATCCCTCATTGATCACATTACTTAATATTTGGTGGACACTCGATATATACATTTTTACTAAGATGTGTTTTATTTCTCCTTTTGTTTTCCATTTTCTTAAGTGCTCTTAAGAAAACTCAGTGCTCAGCTGTTTTATCTGTTATACAGAGTTCGTGTAAGAAAGAGAATTTCTGTGGAAACTTGCTTGAAACATTAAAAGAGTTTGGGATTTAAAAGGAAGAAAAAATAAAAGGCAGAAAAATTACATACATAAAGCTATCTCACATTGATTGCAGTGAAGTAGGTGGGTGGGTTGAATATCAACTTCATGCCTACAAACTCTATTATCTTAAGTTTCTTATGGAACATCTTAGGCCCATTTCTCCTTCTGTAAAATATAGATATTTTGAGGCCATGATGAAATTATGCATTCATCCAGCATAATTCTTATCATATGATAGAGCTCAATTTATATTAATTATCACTAACATGTTTTGTTCTTTCTTCCGCAGCTTTGTATAAGGGTTGAGGAGCCAAACATACTGGTTCTAGCCATGAACACTGCACAGAAAAAGAACCCCCCCCCACTGGAGGGCAAAATGATTCACAAACTACCCCAGTTCATCAAAAGTAAGAGGAGTCCTAAAGCAAGCCAAACTTTCCCACCCCACCCACATCAGTTGTCCATGGTTCAGACCACAGGACATTAATGGGCATCTACTGTTTCTCAAACCACAAAAGACACATGCTAGCCTTGTTGTAACATCACAGAGGGAAATCTGACTCAGACTGAGAAAGTCAAAGCGTTCCCCAAGAATTTTTTTCAATATTAAATTAGAAAAAGGGATCCTTGATATTTTGGGGTAGCTGCACTGTGAGATTAAACCCCGGGTAGGAAATATTTGCAATCGCATCTCCTGCTTCATGGTGAAATACTGAAGAGGGAGACAGAGAGAGAGAAAAAAGACAGACAGACAGACAGACAGACAGACAGAAACAGAGACAGGGA
>NW_004524852.1:725695-729726 GCF_000260255.1 Octodon degus
AGACAGAGACAGAGAGACAGAGAGACAGAGACAGACAAAGAAAGCAGTGGCCATGGCAGGAAAACTGTCTTTGTGGGAGTCTCCCCTGCCTACCCTCCCCCACAAGTATACCTGAAGCCCAGGTATACTTCTTGACAAGCTTAAAGGAGAAATTTTGCAACTTGTCTATAAATTTATTTAATTACATCTATGTCTCTTGAAAGAATTTCCTCATGAAACCACTAAGTTTCTAAATATTAATTTTCTAGGAAATTTTTAAGGACATCTAGTTTACAAGAAGCAAAATCTACCTGTGTATCAATTCTGTGAGATTGCTTTCTCAGTAATTAGGGCAGGTATCCTGAAGAGGACACTGTTTCCATTCACAATTTCACTCCGCAGCAGCCTTTTTTTTTTTTTTTTTACAAAAAGGAGGAACTGAGTGAATTCCATGGAGTGACTGTAACTGGTTGGAACATCTGTTGAAATTGTGCTTCTATAGAAGAAGAAAAACTTACATTTGGAAAGCTTTGGTCAGCTTTCAAGGCTTCTGAACTGCACTGAAAAAACAAAACACGGAGACCCGACTGGCAGTGATTCTAGGAGACCGGGAACAGACGGTGTATTGGGAAGACCCATAGGTCTTTCCATAGGAGGAGGGCGGAAGAGTTATCTACACCCTGAGGAGAAACTGGGTGATGGGGTAACGGGGGAACATCTCCTTCTAAAATGTTCTCTTTGAACAGTGTGAAGTGGAGAGGTGAAGGCGCAGCAAAGCCTCGGTCCCTGCGCACCTAGAAGAGAGAAGGCGGCACTGTCGACTGCGATTATTCAAGCTTTGCTTCAGGACCACTGCGCTGGTACAGACAGGACCTGGGGGAAAGCTTGGAATTTATGTTTGGATTGCTGCCAAATGGAGCGATAAAGCAGGAATGACAGCAGCCTCACTTGATACTAAAGTCCACCTCAGCACTCCCCGTGCAGTGCGACCTCCCAGCATTGTCTCCCTAGTTATGGGCTGTGTTTACAAACTGCTCCCCTGAGGCTGTCGGTCTGTGCCCAAATCACCTGGTGCTCCAGGGCTCCCTCCTGGCGGGACAGTTGTGAGTCTGAGCTCTTTGGCTCTGCATATCTTTCTGAAATGAATGAAAAAGGATGGTGTCTCAACTTTTGTTTTCTTAACTGCAGAAATTTTCTTAAAAGGAAAAGGCATTTGGATGAAAAAATTCCTAGCCATGTCTTTCCTAAAAATATGAGTTTCCTTTTTTCACTGCTTCACAGTCAAAATCCATTAGCCTTCCATCGCTGAGCAATTTTACATCTAGAGCAACTGTCATAAATGATTTCCATGAAATATGGAATCATTGGTTGGTTTTGTATATGATTGTAATATATAGTATTTACCAACGAAAGAAAAGAGTAACTCATTTATACAAAACAGAGGCCTAGCACCAGCCAGATAGCTCGGCCAACTAAAGTGCCTGCTTAGGCAGAGCGCAGCTGCTGGGGTTCAATCCCCAGCATGCTGTGCCGGCCACTCCCGGGGTGTGCTGAGACGGCGACTGAGACTGGGCATGGTGTCGCGTGCCTGTAATCCCAGCGCTAGGGAGGTTGAAAACAGAAGGATCACTAGGAGTCCAATCTATGTAGTGAGACCCTGTAGACCCTGTACTAAATGCAAAAAGAAAGAAAGAAAAAAAAAAGCAGGCTTTTTACCTAGCATTGCCTATTCAAATACTGACTGAAGTAGTTGGGTGATACTCGTGTAATCTGGATAATTGTTTTTCACATTGTGTGGGGAGATTCTTCTTGTAGGGTATTAAAAGAATACAAAAAAGGTTAATTGAAATGGTCCACACCAGTAAATGAGCACATTATGTATTCTGGTCTACAACTCCCAGACAGAAACTCTCTTGTGTCTCATTTTTCCAATTAATCACTAGAGAAGCTACCCAGCAAATGAGCAGGAAGCTCATCATCTCTTTCGAGGCCTTTCCTGCATCGCTCCTGCCTTGCCTATGAATCTGGAAGGCCTATGCGATTCCAAAAGTGTCAGCCCACCACCAACCAGGGCACCTCCCCTTGTTTCTGAATGGCATCCTGCCTCCTTCGTGGTTCTAAGACAGCATGTCAGAAAATTGCTGAGGTGACCCCTGCAGGATGGATAATCTCTGCCTCAGTGACAGTGTGACCGAGGTTACCTCCTGCCTGGGCCCCATAGAGCCCAGGCTCTGCTGTCATCTCCTCCACAGACACATGGCTACTGCCTGAGCTCTAGATAATCACCAAATTCTGGCTTCAAGTGGGTTCTATTATTTATATCATGGGCCCCCCACAAGGGCCCTTTTTCATCCCTCTGCAATCCATTCATAAGCAGGAAAAATATTTGTGTTGGATGTCACAGAACCAAAGGATCTGATTACACTCACTTGAGGATGGCAAGAGTGTTGTGCATCAACTCACCTAAGGAACGAGGTGCTTGGTAACCTCGGCCAGGCCACCTTCAGCAGCTCAAGGGTAGTTTATCCCCCAACTAGGACTCTTCAGGGAGACTCGTTCCAATACTATACTAAAAGCTACTCACAAAGACCCCACGATATCAACACCTACTCTTCTATGGAATAGTGAATCCGCAGTGATTTTCTATGGCTTTCTTACAGAACTAGCCCAAATTTTATTACTGAGAAGCACTCATTTTTTTGAGATGTAAGCAAATTAAGTAACATTTAATAAATGAAATAAAGTCACATCTTAATGTATCTTTTGGCTCTTATCTGGATTTATCTCAAGACTATCTTGAGCATTCTGACCAATCATAAGGTTACCATTTTTTTTTAATATCAGCTGCCAGTTTTCTCTTCTCCTCCTTTGTTTTTTGTATTTATTATGCAAAATTGTAACATTTATTAAACATTGCCCTTTTCAAGATAGAGCAAAACAAATCTTTCAGGAAATTCCCAATTTGGACATTAGACAAAGATTACTGAAAACAAGTTTTCCTTTCTACCAGTGAGATGAATAAGCCTTAATCAGTATCCTCAGCTGCCAACTTCATCAGATTTTCCTCTCACTTCTGGAGAAGTAATCATCATGATTATGTCAAGTGCTTAAGTGAATATATTGCAGAAATTACAATGACAATGTAAAAACATGATCTTCACAGTTCAACCTTCAGAACTTCTTAAGCAATAGTTATATTTTAAAAAAATAAACCATATATATATATATATATATATATGCAAATAAAAATACTTATTTCTCTGGGTTCCCCCTGAGTCTTCATGGACTAATCGGCTCCCTCAGTGATGTGCTGGTGGGTCAGGAAGGGCAAGCAGCAGCAGCAGCAGACTGCATCCCGCATCTCCTGTCAGCCGGCAGAGCCTCCAGCAATGTCCATAATAACTTCTATATTCAGACAAAATGAAATTTGACAGGAAAAACTGACTTAGTTCCATCAACCGTTAAGCTAATCAGAAGCTCCACACTTAACAGATTAGATAGAAAGAAATTTTGACTTTGTGTTTGTAAATACCCGCAATGTATCATACACTTCAAATTCCCTGAACTGTTATGGAAGCGAGTTTACTTGCTAATTACTGCTTGTCCAAAAAACTTGGTTTTGCATTTACAAAGTCAGTTTCTGTTTTGTCGCATAATTTCATGACACAGTAGTCCCTCATTTTATACAACCTTTCTGTAGCATTTAATGGTATGGCTTCACACTCTGACAGCCATGTGAGAACAATTTCACAAGGAAGCCATTTGTGACAAGAAAACACAAATCATTTCTCAATCCACTCCAGTCTTCTAAAGGAGTAATATTCCTTTAAGTTTATCCCATAATTTCTTCCCTGTTTTAGCTGATTCTTGGATAATGAAGATAAACTTTTAGATCCTAAGATTAAAAATATAAAAAGACACCAAAGTGAGTAAGTGTGACTCAGAATTCTACTGATTTAAAATTTATAATTAAGGCTGATAAAGGGGCATATATTAAAAAATCTTCTGAAGATTCTCAGGATCATTGCCTTGCTCATCTTCTACATATAACT
>NW_004524852.1:729826-731514 GCF_000260255.1 Octodon degus
TTTGGCAAGATGTTCTGCTCCTGAATCAGCTGTGTGGGTCTTGCCTCTAGCCTCCTTGCAGGGAGTTCTGCTGAAGGGTTCCCTGCTGGGCCTGCACCCTGGGTCAAAAAAGGATCCCTGGGCCCGGGAAATCTCACTCACTCGCTGGGCCTGTGCTCCGGGTTTGTTTAGGATCCCTGGGCCCTGGTCCTCTCACTCACTTGCTGGCCTACGCTCTGGGTCTGTTCAGGATCCCGCGGCCTGGGTCGTCTCACTCACCCGCCGGGCCTGTGCTCCGGGTCTGTTCAGGACCCCGCGGCCTGGGTCGTCTCACTCACCCGCCGGGCCTGCGCTCCGGGTCTGTTCAGGATCCCGCGGCCTGGGTCGTCTCACTCACTCGCCGGGCCTGCACTCTGGGTCTCTATATGTTTCTTATTTTAAAGAGAATAAAAATTTTAAAAAATTAAAAAATAATACAGAATCTTAAAAAGATGTTAAGAAATTAACAATGGTTGTTATACTGCATATTGTTATCTTCAAAGTAGTTATTCAGATATCCAGACATAAGCATGCAAAATTGATCAAAAAATTACACACTGTTCTTTTCAATAAATCCATAGAAATTAATAGTATATAATTACCTTAACTATCTTGTGTATACTTTTTTCTTTCTTTCTTTTCCCCTGTTCCTTATCCCAAATGTTTCTTTCCCTTTCACAATATCTATTATACTTTTTGGGTTTTATGTATTCTTTCAGTTCCTTACACTAGGGAGACAATATGATGTTTAGACATATGGGTCTGATTTATTTCACTTATCAGCATGGTCTCTAGTTGCATCCATTTACCTATAAAAGCCTTGAGTTTATCTTTCCTTATAGGTGAGTAATAATCCATTGTTTAGAAATGCTACATCTTTTCTATCCATTCCTCAATTGATGGGCATTTGGGTTGTTTCCAAGATCTAGCTATTACAAATTGTGATTCTATAACCATGTATGTACATATATAATTCTGGTATGATGCTTTCCGTTCTTTTGGGGAAATACCCAGAAGAGAGATACCCAGCTCAAATAAGATCTCAAATCCTAGCTTTCTGAGCAGTCTTCACAGTGATGTCCACTGTGGTTGCACCAGTCTACATTCCCACCAACTATGGAAAAGGCTCCTTTCTCTCCACAGCAGAGTGAGGCTACTCCTATTGCACATACAATGCTGCAACAGAAAAATAAGAGCAACAATTGTTGGAAATATATATTCTCAATGACATTTTAATTATGACATTTTAATTATAACATTTTAATATCTATTTCTCAGCAACAAAAGAAAGGAAATTTTTTAATTGAATATACAGCTGTGGGACTGGTGGGATAGTTCAGTAGACTAAGCACCCCTTTAGGCAAGCATGGGGACCGGGGTGCCATCCTCAGCACCACATGCCATGCTGGCCCGCCACCAAATGTACTGAGCTGAGCAGGCCACCAAGACCAGGCATGGTGGTGTGTGCCTGTCACCTCAGTGCTGGGGAGACTGAAAACAGGAGAATTGCTACCAATCTGAGCTGCGTAGTGAGACCCTGTGCCAAGTATATTAAATATATATATACACACACACAGTTGTGGGACATTACCAACAAACAAGTGCCACAAAGATGTAATAAGAAAGATACATTCTCTGAACACAAAGTAATAAAGCACAAAATTAATAAT
>NW_004524852.1:743183-746865 GCF_000260255.1 Octodon degus
TTTCAGTTAAACGGTTTTGCAAGCTTGTGATTGAGGTTTATTTCCTCTATATCTCTTTGACTCTGTTTCATGCGATCTATTTCTTTCCTGTATTGTTCATTCAAGGAATCCGTCATTTTTCTAATCTCCCCGTCATTTTTCTAATCTCCTCTATTTTTTTTTTATCAATTTCTTTAGAAGCAGTTATAAATTCTTTTACTGCAGGGTTTTTCTCAGATTGGGTTTCTTCTCTATGTTTCTGTAGTTGCTTCTTTACTTCAGATGCTATGAGTTCTGAGAATTCTTATTTCAAAAAAGAGTTGTGCTCTGATTTCCTCTATATCTTTCTGTTGTTGCTTACTTACTATTGACGCTATTAAATCATGCATTTGAGCCGAGCTAGTGTCCTCCGCACTTGTTCTGTGTGGGTACTGGGTTTCCTCCATATGTTTCTGCATTTCATTCTTTAGTGCAGATGTTATTAATTCAGGGATTTCTTTTTTTATTTCCAGTCTGGGTTCCTCTATATCTTTCTGCAGCTGTTTCTTTATTTTAGAAGCCGATGATTCATTACTTTCAGCTGTGTGATTCCCAATTTGTTCTGTGTTAGTGTCCTCTGCACTTTTTACAGGTGGTATTGGGTTCTGAGGTTGCATTTTGTTCCTTCTCGTCATTTTGTGTAGCATTGTCTTCTGACCTTTGTTGTAGATCTTCGTTGTAGCTATAACCTTAGTCCATACTGAAGTTCAGGTGCTGATCTACAAAGTCTGGATTTATCCAGCTGTGCCTGGCTTGGGTCTGGCTGCTGTGCTCAGCTCCTTCCTGCTGCTGCCCTTGAGGGTGAACCTCTTGTGCCCCTGTAGCAATATGTTCTGCTCCTGGACTAGCTGAGTGGTTCTATCCTCTACCCTCTCTGTAGGGATTGCAGCTACAGGGTTACACCCCAGGCCTGTATGCCAGACCTGAGCTGAGCCTGGAGGGGACAAGGTGGAGTTAGGGTAGAGGCAGCTCTCCCACACACTCACTGGGTCAGGGTTAGAACTGGGTCTGGGTATTCCCAGAACGCGGCAAAAATTCCTACTCGGCAGGAGGAGTGGGGGAGGTGCTGTGGAGTGGTGGGGGGCATCCCAAGGGGGTGGAAGATGATCTGACCCACGCTGCTCCTGAGCTGGGACCCGGAGTTGGTCCCACCAGCGCTGGGTAGCCGGAAGCTCTCCCATACATTAACCAGACTTGGGCTAGGACTGGGTCTGGGGGTTCCCGAACGTGGCAGAAATTCCTACTAGGCAGGCGGGCTGGGAGAGTTATTGTGGAGTGGTGGGGGCATCCCAAGGGGGTAGAAGAGGGTCTGACCCATGCTGCACCTGAGCTGGGACCTGGAGTTGGTCGCACCAGCGCAGGGTAGCCGGAAATTCTCCCATACACTCACCGGACCTGGGCTAGGACTGGGTCCGATCTGAGTTTTATTGGTTGGTTTTTTTTCTGGTTCTTGTTTATTTATTAATATTGTTTTGTTATCTTGCTTTTTTCCTTAAGGTTTTCTCTTTGGGCCTACCCCTTCTTTTAGTTCTTTTTCTCTATTTGACTTCCTTTCCTCCCTATTCTTTCTTCTTCTCTCTCCCTCATTTTCTTGCTTCCTTGCCTTCCCTCCCTCCTTTTATTGCATACATATGATAAGGGCAGGAATATATGCATTGAAGAATATAAATTAAACAGTGCTACTCAAAGGCATGTCAAGATAATCCCAAATAAAAGATGGCTTAGAAGATACAAACAGAACTAACTAAAAATATCTTAACAGGCTTTGATAATCTCACAGCCTCTCCTCAATCTCTAAGTACACTTCTGCCTATATGCATACCTCTTCCTACCTGCGTAAGTACCCTCTCAAAACTAGACCTTTACCCCAGTCATAAACAATTCTACTACAGTCTGACCCCTGGTCTATTTTCCACTTCTTGATGTAACTCTTACCTCCCTCTCTTCCTACTTACATAGCCCCTTGGTTTTCACCTTCCTCTTTCTTCCATACCCTTCATGTTATACCACAAAAAAACTGCAAAGAGCAAAACAGTATAGTCTGTAAAGGGAACTGACAAAAAGAATTATCAAAGTGAATTTTGATATATGGTTGGATCTATGGATGTCATTATAACCAATAGAAATTCTTTTCTTACAACGCAGTGACAGAGTCCAGTCCACTTAAATTGAATATGTAAAAAAAAAGAAGAAAAAAATAACTCTTGATAAATAAATCCAAAAACACATCACTAGAAGACAGAACATAACAAGAAATCATACCAACAAAAAATTATTTCTCCATTTGACCTTACTCCTCAACCCATACACACACACACATGTACGTGCACACACACACGCACACATGCACACATATATATGCACAAAAATATGGAAAAACAAAGCAGCACAATGCCTCCAAAGACTCCCAACTCTCCCCAAGCAGATCCATGGAGCACCAATGGACAGGAAATCAAACACCAAACAGCTGCACTAAATGATCAAAGAGGAAGCAAAGAAACTCCGCAAGCTCTATGATAATGTAGTTCCAAAGACAGTAGAGCTAACAAACAAAGTGACCAATGTAGTTATAGAAGAACCAAGAAATTAGAAGAGATGACCAAAACTGTTAATAACATGAATGAAAAATTTACCTAAGAAATAGAATCTATGAGAAGACACTAAACAAAATTCCTGAACATAAAGAACGTCTCAAGGCTGGTCAGATAGCTCAGCAGACTAAAGTACCTGCTTAGGCAGAGTGTAGTGGCCAGAGTTCGATCCCCAGCATGCAGCACCAGCCCCAACCCCAGGGGGCACTGAGACTGTAATCCCAGCTCTTGGGATGCTGAAAATAGTAGGATCACTACAAGTCCAATCTATGTAGTGAGACCTAATAGACCCTGTAGACCCTGTACTAAATCCAAAAAAAAAAAAAAAGCCTCATATCTCCACAAGGAATATAGTAATTATGTACTACAAATATACTAATAATTAAAATTAAGAAAAAAATGGTCAGTGAGACCCAGGCCGGGGATCCTGAATAGGCCCAGAGCGCAGGCCCGGCAGTGAGTGAGACGACCGAGGGCCACGGGATCCTGAACAGACCCAGAGCTCAGGCCCGGCGAGTCAATGAGATGACCTGGGGCCCTGCAGGATCCTGAATAGACCCAGAGCGCAGGCCCGGCGAGTGAGAGAAACAACCCGGGCTGGGGGATCCTGAACAGACCCAGAGCACAGGCCCGGTGAGTGAGTGAGACAACCGGGGCCGCGGGATCCTGAACAGACCCAGAGCACAGGCCTGGCGAGTGAATGAGACGACCCGGGGCCGGGGATCCTCATTTGACCCTGGCTGCATGCAGGCCCAGCACGGAACCCTTCAGCAGAACTCCCTGCAAAGAGGCTAGAGGCAAGATCCACCCAGCTGATTCAGGAGCAGAACATCTTCCAAGAAAGAAACAAAGGGTTCAACTCTAACACCTGCAGTAGAAAGAAGTAGAGCACAGCAGCCAGATCCAAACAACACCCACCTGGAGGAATCCGAACTTCATAGATCCGGACCTGGTGCTAAGGTAATAACTCTAAGCTCTACACCAAAGTTCAGAAGACAGGTATTCAAAATGACAAAGAGAAGGAACAAAATGCAGTCTCAGGCCCCGAGTCCACCCAGTACAAATGCAGAAGA
>NW_004524852.1:748333-755541 GCF_000260255.1 Octodon degus
TTTGTACCTATGTTATTTGCTTCTTATTTCTTGCCTATATCTTGTAATATGAGAAACTACTTTGGCAATAACAATACATAATGTACTAACCATTGTTACTCTCCTAAAATCTTGTTTTGAGATTTTGTACCACTGTTTTTATTTTTTTTCTTTCTTTAAAATAAACATAACTGATGTCAATAAAAAAAAAATAAAAAAAGAAAGGATTACTATAAAAAAAGAAAAAAATGGTGAATGTTTATTTTTGCAATTTTTAATATAGTAAAAACTACATTGCCATTAATCTCCCTTTAAAATACTCCCCCTTTCTTCAAAAATACTTATGTCACTATTCTTGCCACTTTGTAAAGCAGTTCTAAAAGTTTTCTTTTATGAGTGTCTTCACCAGCTTTGATAAAAAATATGGTTAATGCTGGTACCAAGTACCACCCGGTAGGAACACAGGTGAGTAAAAATATTATCTTATTCACCATACCTGGCACAATGTGACTTCTGACTGTTCCTAAGAGTCAAAACGATCATGAAAGATGTATATTTTGAATCAATGCAGGACATCAAGGTGGCCACAACACCACAACAAAAGACATGAGAAATGACTTCTAGAACTTCTTTGTAAAGTACAATAATGGTGGGATGAGAATGTTTGAAGTGAAGAATCTTATCTTGGGGGGATTGATGGCAATTGCTCTTCTACTATAATAATTTTTAACTTAAACATTCACTGTATTTCCAGGTCACACCTTATATATTATTTCACTCTGTCCTAGTAGGTACAAGGCAAGTATTCAAGACTAAATCAGTAAGTTGTAAACATGATAATATAGTAAAAAAATATTATCAGAGGTAGCAATTTCCTTCATGTTACAGCATGCTAAACCAAGGTGCCCCACTGGGGTCTACAGGAGTGTGTCCAGTGATACTAACCCAGATTTTGGCACAGTCTGTCAATGACCAGACTGTCAGCCACGAAATACTTGGGTTCATCTGGAGCAGACACACAAGTTGCCATGTCTGCTTACTGTATGGATTAGAAAAAGATTTTTTTTTAGTTGGGCTACTTATGTCCCAGTAAAGGCATTTAACACTAATAATCTTCCTTTAAATTTGTCTTCAACTTAGTCAAATAAACTTAGAATGAACTATTCTTTTTTATTGCTGTTAACCTAGTCCTTTCTTTATCCTAATATTGTCTTGGTTCCAAAGGCTTATCTAGAAGTCATTGGTTGAATGTTTGGTTAATTAGTTGGTTAGTTGGCTGCTTGGCTGATTTATAACAGTCTCGCAATGTTTTACAAACAATTTCTTGATTCTCTATCTGCAACCACAACTTCCTTCTCCTGTCTTGCTAGAATTACTGATCCAGAGACTCAATGACAACCTTCACTTAATCTGTGTACCATGAACCTCCTTAGCAAGGGTCAGCAGGCATATAGTTTTTAATTCCATAAACTCACTCAAGAAAGACAAGTCTTTTCAGATGCTTTTAGAGGGCAATATTTTAAAAGAACACAATGTCATTTCTACTCTGTTGCATCTAAAATACACTGGAGCAGATAATTTTGCAAAACTAGATTACTTTTCATTGGATAGATGATCTAAACTGTAATGTTTATCATCAGCATTACTACTTCAGGATTTTAGACTCAACTAAAGGTTGAGTTTTTCATGATAAAACCTGGCTTTCTGCTCTTGATAAGCAAACTTTCAAAAGGAAAAATAATTGGGTGTGTGGCTCTGAAAATTCAAAAATACTTTTATTTTAAAGATGTTTTCTCCTCTTAAAACTTTTAAAGTCTGTCTTGAAATATAAAGTCAAGAATTCCACTCTGGTCTCATTGGATTCTTTTTCAATCTCCTCTCCCTCGATCAATAAGATCTACCTCCAGAATTTGTAGCAAAAGGGTTATGGGGAAAATCAATTTAAGAGAGGAAAATATGGTATTTGAAGCTATTGTCATTTGTAATTGGAGAGTCTAATAACACAACAGCACAAACACCATAGTGAGTGTCAGAAGGCATTCCTTGGTGTTCAAACTCCTACTGTAAACACTGTGCCCTTAGGCAAGTTCCAAAATGTACATAAACCTTAGTTTTTTATCAAAAAATATGGAAAAAAATGCCTACTTGCCAAAGTTTTTATAACATTTAAAATGACATAGTTTATATGTCAAGTCAACAGCACACATGTCAGCTTTTCTAGAACAGTGTTTATTGGAGGATACTCAGAATGACACGACCAAGGATCAGGTGTATCGATTCCCCAGGCAGCACACAACAACCTAGCAGGGCTGATGTCAGACATAATGTTGTAGGTAGCTGAGTTAGACAGCAACATTATAGGTAGTCAGATATGGCTATGACCTCAAAGGAGCTGATGTGAAGGGTAAGATATCTTGCAACTGTGGGAAAGACAGTCACCTCCACTGTGG
The DNA here is from genome assembly GCF_000260255.1 of Octodon degus. Lineage (NCBI taxonomy): Eukaryota > Metazoa > Chordata > Mammalia > Rodentia > Octodontidae > Octodon > Octodon degus. Next base: position 750,763 of record NW_004524852.1, read on the forward strand.
ACCAGACCTCAAGACAAAAGATAAAACAAATGCACCCACATACTTCCTAAGGATAAACAGCAGGGATTGATATTCTAAATAGGTATCAGCCACCTTGAAAAAGCTAGGAAGAGTCACTAACTGAACCTCCTACAGGAAAAGCCCCTGTTCTGCATACATGCCTGCTTGCTACATGATTCACTTCACCATTTTATTCCAATTTAATCAATTTTGCCTGAGAAATTATGCTTGAAATTTTATTGGTTGACCACAGTTTTGTCCCACCTGATGTCCACCTTGTGATTTCCCATGTGTCCCACCTTGGACCTGCCTTACCTGTGGATTTGTTCTATAAAAATCTCATAAACTCATACAGATATCTAGCAAGTTGGGAGTCTCCCCGCTCCCCCCAGTATTACTACAAAAGAGATCCTGCCTTGAACCATGGCAATTATGAGCTGCATTCTTGTGGAAGTAACACATCTTGCCCTAACATAGCAATGAGACTCCAAATCACATGACAGTGAAGCAATATGAAGAAAACCTGCAGCTTGTTGCCCTGGTCTGCCACTTCAGCACTCTTCCAAAATTGACTGGCTCAGGCTGAGCCTTGAGCTCTATTAGGAAAACCAATTTCTTCTCAGGAAGGCCAGAGGTAATCAGTTACCTCTGCCTCTCAGAATGTGAAATGCACAAGCACAGGCAGGCAGCTGGTGTACATGTAAAAGGAATGTGTGTGGCCATGGGGGAAATATCTCCAGTCTCTTTGGAATACAGAAAGCATGTTTGTCCTCAATTCAAATTATTAATTTACACAAATATTTATTAAATGTCCACTCAGATTCCTCCATTCCTTAGAGCTATATCTTTAACAAAACATATAAGATACCAGATTTTATGCAAATTGCACTTAATAAGCATTAAACAATACAAAGTATGTTGGAAGATGAGTCTATGGAAAGAAATCAGAGCATGTTAGGGTGGTACCTTGCAACTGTGGGAAAGACAGTCACCTGTATTGCAGGGGCACAGGAGGGTGCTTTTACTTGTAATTTTAGGTAGGATGGCAGAGTACACTTACCGGAAAAATAACATGTGAGCAAACCCTTGAAAAAAGTGAGCCAGTAAGCCCTGAAGACATGTGGGGCAAGACGTTCCAGGTGAGGAAAGGATCCAGTCCTAAATTAGGAAATGTTTCATGTGTTTAAGGACTGGGTGAAGTTGAGAAGCCATAGGAGGATTTGAAGAAAAGAATCATGTGACCTCCCCCCTCCATTAGAGTCTCATGCTGGCTGCTGAGCTGAGAACAGGCTCCAGGGGGCCACAATAAATTCAGAGAATTATGTTAACATCAGAACCACTAGAGTCCAGAATTACTCTGAGCTCAGGCTTCTTCCATAAGAAAAACCCATTCAGGAACTGTGGAGGACCACCCGGATGGCTCTACTTGAAAGATAAACAATTGTCCCCATTTTGGCTAAACCTGGCCCTATTCCATATATTAATATTTTCAGAGCTGGCTGATTTGTCTGAGATTGGGCTGTCAGCTGAGACTGGGCTTCAGAAAAGAAGCCATGACATCTCAAGGACATGACAATCGCACATCAATACTGAAGCACCAACCCCAAAACACTAGATACTGCCCCAATTTGTGATTTACAGATACAGATTGCTCTTTCTGCATATCTTTCTCCTGCATCTCTCTCACCCTTCTGCATATTTCTCTCTATATCTATCTATCTATCTATCTATCTATCTATCTATCTATCTATCATCTATTGCGCAAGTGATTTCGGGCCTCCTACCTAGCCCATCTGACAACATTTGTGAACTTCCTCGTAGTCACTCAATCTCAAGCCATGCCTCTCCTCATGAATTAATGAAAGCTGCATTCAGCCCTGGGTCATGGCCTTTGCTCCAGTTATCCATCATTCTAGCTGGACTTTGGGCCCTCTTGGCTCCTCATAACTATAAATATGCCTTAGCGTCTTTATTTCCACTGTGGATTGCACTGGAAATGGTAGATGGGAATTACTTATTGGAATTCCAATAACTTTTTCCTGGGATTAAAAATGTGAACTCCTCTAGTGATAGAAAAGAGGCTGGAGGCACATTTGATAGAGTTACTGGGGTATCCCTGACTGCAGATAACCTGTGAGTTTAGGCAAAAAGACAGAAAGCAGTCTTGACCTCAGACACAAGGTTTGTTGTGACAGTGTCTTCCACAGGGCAATGCTGGTGCTTTATGCAAGACTCTCTCCCAAAGTTGAGGAAGTTAAGGACCTCCAAAAAGTATCCTGTGGTGAGGAGAGAACATAACAGCCCAACACGCCTCAGTGAACAGGTGTGTAATAAAGGCCTCTGCGCTTCACTGTTCTGTACAAGGGTGAACATTCAGCAAATGGAGAAGAATGTGCAGTTTCTGGATGTCCAGGAGACATAAACCTTTAGAAAAACTGTCTACATAATTTGCCAAGCCCAGTGCAAAGTGAAAAGACAGCTATGCTTCTTGTTCAAAGCATATTAAGACAGTGACATTAGAGCTTTGAACTAAGCTTGGGGCCCACTCTCCGTGACGTCCTGAAAGACAGCACAGGGGTCATACCCATGAAGCTGGTCCTGAGTTTAAGCTTGAACTGCCCTCATACAAGCAAACTGTGCAGAAACTGACCTTATAGACAGGAGCTTTGGAAAGACCTCATATTAACTTGGTAATAGTACAGTGAGAGAGATAAACCTTCCCTACCTCTGAGCTGGTGAGAGGCTCTGTTCTTTTGACACATAAATTGAATAAAAACCCTTCAGCTATGACTAGCAGCAACAGAGAGCCAAGTACAAAAAAGTAACTCCAGAGGAAAAGATATACATAAAAGTTCTCTTAGTCAAACCAAATAGTGGGTGTTTTTCCTTGTATTTTATAATTTCATTTTAAAAAATTTTTTATTAATTTTATTGAGAAACAAATAGCAATGAGACAGTTTCAAAACAGGTTAGTAGGACAGTTACAATAATCAATACATTGCATATTGTTGTCTTTGTGGTAGTTATTCATAGTATAAGATGCAGACATGATATCCTGTCCAAACACTATTAGTACAAATCTTTCTTCTCATTGAATTAAGAGAAAGTAGCTGTATATCTACCCTATTTTGTATACACAGATACAAAATAGTCCTTCATTTATATACCCTTTGTTCATTTAGTTTTATAAGAGATGGTATTCCATTGCCATTTAAATATTGTAGGTGCGTGAATTCAGCAAAATAATCCAATATAATCCAGTAGTCCATAATAGTAGTGGGTTATCCATAGTACTGGCAATGTCAGAAGTTGTTGACTTGAGCCTTTTACAGCTCAGCATAAAATGAAAGCATTCACTGTCTCTATCAATAGGTGGTATCTACACAGGATTCCCAACCTTGTTCTCTTCAGAGTGCCACGTATGCGAAACTGTCTCGCCTTTGAAAGTCATTAGCCCAACCAATCAGGGTCTTTTGGCTGAGGCTCTTCACTGTTTTTTCTTCTTCTAAAGCAAGAAGCTTGGGGCCAGGGAGATGGCTCAGTGGAATAAGCACTTCCCTGGCAAGCGCAAGAGCCTGAGTTCAGTCCCCGGTTCCGCCAAAAAAAAAAAAAATCAAGAAGCAAAGATGTAAAGAAGTAATGTTAGAAGTTTAGAAGGACATAGATACCTTATTAAAATTCCCAGGCTCTGAAATCATGTACCACTTAACAACACTTCAGACAGGCCACACATATATGGTATCATATGCTTAAAATGAACTGAAGAAGTCCTATTGGCTGAGTGTGATGCCCATGTGTTTGTCCTGATGCTGATGTAAACAAACTTATTGCACAACCAGTCAGATAAGAGTATCATGTATATAATTGTATATAGGGAACAATACCTGAAAATGATAATAATTATGCTTATTTCTTATATATTTGCTATACTATTCTTTTATTATTTTTAGAGTGCACTCTATTTCAAACTTTACTTTAAAACAGTGTAAATTTTCTACCACCAGCAGCCTCCTATAGCTCATTTTACTTCATTGGTATCAAATGCCATGCCAGGTGACTGACCTGTGTCCCCTACACTTGTATAAGGACACTTCAAGACATTCACACAATGACAAATCACCTGATGATATATTTCTCAAAATGTATCCCCATCATTAAGAAATATAAGACAGTATTCCATTCACTCACTGATTGATTCACTAAATCAACAGATCCTGAACTCCTATTAAATGACAGGCTCTGCTTGACATACTGTTGAACAATCTGTGAGCAGATAGAGAAGGGCTGTGGACTCAGAGACAGAAAGATAGATCTGGCGCTGAATGCTGGTTTCACTGCTGCTGAGCAATGTGTGATCTTGACCAATTTATTTAGCTTTTGGTGGATCCTCACCAAAAGATGTGGTGGATCCTCAGTGTCCACATCTGTGAAATGGAGGGGAGAATATTATTAATACTTCCTATAGTCAACTGGACTATCATATGCAAAGCCCCTAGTTCAATACCAAGCACTCAGAAAATATTAGCTATTATATCATCATTTCTAATTTGCACTGACTTAACTAGTTGCAGAAGGGACACCACAGATCTCAAGCCAGAACTTACCTCTTCTAGCTACTAGTTTAATAAAGATTGAAAGCTATGCTTCAGTTTTAGTCCCTAGAGAAGAGCCATGGTGTGGTATATTGTTTATTCCTCCAATGCAGAAGCACCTGTGTGCCTTGATTTATCTAAGATAAGAGTCCCACATAGAATTATGCCAACTAACATATATATCCAT
>NW_004524852.1:755651-759467 GCF_000260255.1 Octodon degus
TATATATTACTAAAGGACTAGTCAGATTAGTGAGTTGGGGGTCTCACGTCTAAAAGAGAAACTACTAAAAGAAAAACTTCCCAAAAGCAGACTAGCTGGTGTTCAGCACAGCACCTTCACAAGTGCTGTGTGCCAAGACAGGAGAGCCAGTCCTGGCCAGAAGGTAGCACAGACTCCTCACAGGCCCCAGGACTGGAGCAGCCTTGACCCGTGCCTCCACTACAGCGCTCAGAATGTCATGATCAGAACGGTGACTTGACACCTGACGCTGAATTGCACATGTGAAGTGAGTAGGAACCTTCTTATTACATCCAACACTCCAGAGAAGCATTAAACAACATTTTCCCAGAGACATCAAGCTAAAGGAAGAGAAAAGTCACAAAGGTTTCATTAGCTTGGATAATCAAATCTCCTCCTGCACGTAGAAACTCTGCTCAAGCACTAGTACCTGTGTTCTTTAACATTCCTAACCACCCAGTAGGCAGGGCTAAAGAAGGAGCAGAGTGCTAATCATGACAGGTGTAAAAGAAGTAGGCGTGTATGAGCACAAGGGAGCAGCTTTTCTCCTTTTCAGATGGAGAGAACATACACGGGAAGGTCCACAGCATTCTTGATCTGCTGTCCCGCAGCTAAGAAGCACTATGACACTGCATCTCAGAAATGGAGGAAGAAAACAATCATCAAACTCCTGTCCATATCTGAGAACAAATTGCCCAGAAGTCAGAGCTCTTTGATCAAACCTACAAGCCTCGTAATGTAATGAAGAACTGCTCTTTGGCATCAGCTATTTAAAACATATACTATACAATGTTCTGGTAAGCTCATTATCAATTAAAATGTCTTACAAATCAATAGCAAAATATTAATATCCCTGGGGAAAATGAACAATTCCACAAAAAGTTAATACAAATGCCACTTATGAGTAAGTATTCAAACATTTTAGCAATCAGAGGAACATAAAAACATAACAATATGATTCCTCTTTCCACCTATCAAAATAGTGGTTTCTCTCTCTCTCTCAAAACACACACACACACACACACACACACACACACACACAGACAACTATGGAATTTCTTCTCATTTCTTTTTTGTTATTCCAAGGATCTCTCCTGTCACTTCTCAAATGTGTGTCATTTGTCTTGAAATACTCATTAGGCAACTAGAAATCATGATTGCAAATACTAAATTCCTACCCATAACTTCTAGTCTAAAGGCAATATATTATTGAAGAGAACTCTTCACAATTCTGAGCAGCTAGATAAAATTATGGTGTATCTAAGAAAGAAACAAAGAAAGAACAAGCAGTCAAGAAAACTTGAACAATATTAGAGGAATGAAATTTCACTTCACACGAAATTATGAAAGAAACTGCACCATCACCATTACCGTTTTCCAAATCTTGAAATACAGACACTTTTATTAAGAAGGGTAAGCATGCCTTCAACATTAGTTTCTTCCAGAAGACAACCAAAAAAAATCTTGAGTCAATATAAATTTGAATCAAATATTACAAATGTGAAATATGATTATAAGAAGAGCAATAACTACCCAGCCCTAAGAAGTTACAGTGCCTTTACTGTAATAAAAAAATTTTAAATTTGATTGCTAAACTTTTAACATACTAAATTTTGAATAAAACTTCTGGCTTATTCTTATATTTCTGAAATTAATTCAGTTATTTTCTTCAGATTCAGCTTTATCTTTGGCTAAATATTTGTTTTAACACCTTACCATTGGACACTTGGTCAAAATGTATTTCTAGTGCTACTATAAAGAAATATTTAGGTGCATGAACAAGGGGGGGGTTTTGACAGAATAACAAACTATACTTACTGTTTACAGTAGTAAAAGACAACAAATAATGTACAAATTGGTGAATAAACACAATAGAACCAACAAACATTCCACCCCAAGGCCATATAGCAAAACAAAGGAAAGAACACTTTTTGCAGGATTTCAAGCAAGCAAGAGATGGCAGGTCTTTGTCAGGTGGCTGTGAAAGTCACAGAGTGGCTATCCAGCAGCAATGGATCCTTAGAGAAGGACAATAGGCAGAACTCTGAACATTTTAATTGGCACAGAGCTCAAGATATGTCACAGAACTGGAGTCACCATACCAATGCATGACATCAAGCAGCAGAGCACAAATCCATGAGAACACAAAGTCACCTTTCTATGAGTTTCTTTTGTAACCACATTTTGAAGTAGCTCTTTTACACAATAATGTAACTGCAAATTCAGGAAACTCAATCTTTTTAATAAGGAGACCATAATCATTCATTAGTTGCAAATCCTAGAAGTCTGAGGCCACAACACAATTACCAAATGAGAAATGTGCTACTTTATTCTACGTTTTATGAAAAGGGAAAAAATTAGTTTTTGTTGTGCCTATTGTATTTTGCCCTTGTATCCTTTACCAAGTACTTGCCCAGAAGGACAGTTTCCTGAGCTTTAGGCCCCAGAGGACACAATCAGGAGCAGAGAGGCCCTGAAGCCACATTACTGAATCACCCACTGCATGTTTTTTACCTTTCAAGACCCAGTCCAGTTTTTCCCTTTCAACTTTACCACATCCTTGACAAAGCCTAAATTTGCAATCCTTAGCATTGTAGTAACCTGTGCCTAAACAAAAAGTTAAACTCTGCCCCCTTTGTCCCACTGCCACAGTCACTGGAGAATGCAAGCTGTCTACATTATTATGGCCAGCAGCTCAGTAACAATCTCAACTCTGGGCTGAGATCCTGGCCACAGATGGAGCCAACATCTGACAAGTCTTGGGAAAAATGCTTGGGGACGGAGAAAAAAAAAAGCAAAATGAAAGAAGAAAACCCTCACAACTCATTTTATCTAATCAAAAACCAATCTGACTAGCCCAATTTAATCTATAGATCTCTCTGTAGAAGCAATTTTGCGTTGCACTGTAAGTGCACCTGACAGAGAAGGGTTGTTTGGTGACTGTCCTCGGCTCCTGCAGACTTCTGTGATCAGCTTGGTCATTCGCTCACCATTCCACAGCAAGTGCAGGTACAGAACGGTCCCTCTGGTGGCTGCACCTAACGTCTGCTGCTGGAACACATCAATGGTGTCTTCATCTTCCATCTCCAGCTGTGCTGGAGTGTCTGTTTCATTAATGGGTTGCCCATCAAACCTGAATCTAAAGTATCTCATTGACAAGCCCTGCCTCTCATAGTAGGCCTTCGTCTGCTTGCTCAGCGAGGTATGTTTCCTGATCTTGAAGTGTACCATCCAGCCATCCTGCCCCACCACCTTTAGGTTGATGTGGTCATTCTCGGTCTTCACACCTTCCTTGTTCTTCTCCTAGGACATGGTTGCTCTATGGCAATGACGGTGGCTGGCGACAGGCGGCAGAAATGCAGCGCAGATCGGACAAGTCATGCTCTCGGCCCTGCTGCTCTCCCTGAACAAGGTGGATATACACCTACCTTTATCACAACAACAACAGAAAAAGGACATTAGTGCCAAACTTCGAAAATGTTGCGATGCATACGTTCTAGTGGGAATCCTTCTCCTTTCGAATGTGTCTCAGAGACTTCAGCCCCAGTATAATACAGCAAGTTCACCTTGACAAGAAGGACCAAATTACATCACAGAAAACACGAGTAGATCTTTGAGACCTACACAACTTCCTCAGCCTGTCACATGAGGTGCTATGCACCGATTCAGTTACAATCTATGCATGAATTCTGAGTACAACTGTGTTTCCTGTTTCTTGAGCAGTGATCCCTCTGAAGCACAGAAAAAACTAACCATGGCCTCGTCTCTGCACTCTTTAATTCTGATCTTAATGTTTGG
>NW_004524852.1:760187-762471 GCF_000260255.1 Octodon degus
TGCAGACCAAAATTAGAGAAAAAGTAGGGCCACAAGGAAAGCCAATATTTTGGCCCTAGCCTTCCAAGGTCACTTAAGACTCAGGACATATGAGAACTTGTACTGTAACGTCATGTAACTTGGTAGTGTCCCAAATTTTCTGATCAAGGAGATTATGGGGCCAAAGAGGAAAGTGATCGATGATGTATAGTGTGCCTAAGGAGATTCACATGGAGAGAAAACATTCTCTCAGGCTTTCATAGAGAGCACATTGCCCAAGCAATGGCCATGACTCATCCACATGGCTGACACTGACAAAGGATCTACAATCTGAGGTATAGGACCTCAGGATAAATCCTGAGGGGATTTCACTGACCTTCTCAGATCCAATAGCTACAACTCTTGTTGCATAGGTCCTACTTTAGCTTGGTCTTAACCATCCAGCAGAAAAGTATAAAAACAAAGTATAAGAAGTAAAGCCATTGCTGTTATGTTGAGCTGTAGAGGACTCAGATAAACAATTTCTGACACTGCCAGTCAAGCGGAAGACCCAATACTATTATGGACTACTGGACTCTTTTAGAATATTTTGTCAAGTTAACACACCTATAATATTCAAATAATGGAACTTAACCAAAAAAAGGGGGATACAGATGAATGTGCATTTTTTATCTGTGTATTCAAAATGGTTAGAATAGATATATAGTTGCATTCTCTTAATGAATAAAAGGATTTGTTCTAATAGTGTTTGTAAATAGGATATCATGTCCGTATCTTGTACAGCAATTAACCACAAGAAAGAATGTATGCAATGTGTTAATTATTGAAACTGTCCTACCAATTTGGTTTGAAACTGTCTCATTGCTATTTGTTTCTCAATAAAATTATGGGGGAAAAAAGAAAAGAAAAGCCAACAAAAAATTGCAACTCTGCTCAAACCTTCATACAAGCACTCTCTTCCCCTACAGGAGGAACCAGGGGCAATTCAGTCGAACAGATTGGCCATATAGTTGTCTCAGAAGGAGCATCTGTGACTATGGATTGCAATTATACAAGCAAAGGGTATCCCACCCTTTTCTGGTATGTCCAGTATCCCAACAAATCTCTTCAATTTCTTCAGAGAGAGACAATGGAAAACAGCAGAAACTTTGGGAGCAGAAATATTAAAGAAAAAACCTCCCCCATTGTAAAATATTCAGTCCAAGTATCTGACTCAGCTGTGTACTACTGTCTTCTGGGGGACACAGTGGCAAAGATGTGAGAAGAACTGTTCAAAAACCACAAGTCCCCAGACACGGGGCTGAGGCTGGGGAACCCAAGTTCAGGAGCCTGGCTCTCTCTCTCTCTCGCAGGCAGCCCTACTGGAACATTATTAGAAATTGGAAAAAACAAAGTCCCCTGCAAGTGCTTCTAATTACAGGGCACAGGGGTTTCTTTTATTGAAAATGGAATCTGGGAAGAGGATCTCAGACCCTCTCTGAAGTCAGATCTCTCTTGCACTTGAATCTACTACTTATTTTAACCAGACAAATTTGGCCAAGTCAACTGATGTCCCAGAGGTTTAGGGTCTCATCTGTGAACTAGAAATTTAAATAATCACACAAATAGAACACAGAGATGAAATGAGAAAAGTAGATGAAGGACTCAACACATTCTTGGAACTAGCACATCCCACCTTAGCAGTTTTGCTGGAGGTCGGCCTTTCCTCTGCTGATCCTGGCTGTCCTGGCAGGGTTTGGCCACCCGCTGCTTAGCACAGCTCAGCACAGCCGAACCAGCCCTCCTGTGATGACTGTGCCATCTTCTCCCTCGCTGGCTCCTGCTTAACATCACACAAAAAGTTAACTGAAAGTGGGTTGTGAACTGAGGTGCAAAATCTACAGCTGTTGCATTCTGAAGGAAAAGACACAGAGTCATTTTGCATGATGTTAGGCTGAGCAACAGTTGCTTAACTGAGAGATCAAATGCATGACTGTCTTAGACCCTGTTTTCACCCTCTATTTGTCATGAAGCACAATAATAATAATTCAAACCAAAAAATGAAAAAGTAAAGAAATGGAAAACTACAACAAATAAAGAGACATTAATCAAGAATTTAGATGCTTTCAAAATAATTAAGTCAGGGCCAGCCAAATAGCTCAGTGATTTAAAGTGCCTGCAAAGTGAAGGGGCCAGGGGTTTAATCCCCAGGCCTGCCATGCCAACCCAGTCCCCTGGGTGCACTGAGACAGCAATTGAGACTGGGTGTGGTGGTGCACTCCTGTAATCTCAGCACATGGGAGGCTGTAAACAGGAGAATCACTAG
>NW_004524852.1:762571-771133 GCF_000260255.1 Octodon degus
AGTGAGGCCCTGAGAACCTTATAGACCCTTCCCTTTATACAGGAAAATAAATAAATAAATAAATAAATAAATAAATAAATAAATAAAATAGTTAAGTCCTCTGGGCCATGTAAATTAATTCCAAAAATACAGAAGAAAGAAAAGGTTTGCAAGCACAATTTGAGAGGCTTTGAGTAAAATCTCTGAAAAATCTATGGAGAATGATAGGAATCCAGACTCATAAATATAGAAAAGACTGATACCTAGCAAAGTTCCACAGCACATTATTAACACAGAATATCTGAGCTCCTAGACAATTATGCAGTCATCTATATAAGCTAGGAGTTTTCTAAAGACATTTTTTAAAACAAGGTTGCTAAACTCCAGAGATCTCTGTGCATTTAAATTCTCTTAAATATTTGCAAGACTTTTGACAGTTTTGTTTCTCATATAATTAGGAAAATTTAAAATAATATCATATATCATTTGTCAAGTAATGCACTTATCACAGGCCTTATCATACCATCCACAATAACTGCTAACATTTGTCGAGTGTTTAATATATAGGAAGTATTGTTCTAAGTGCTTTGTGTACATTCATTTAATCTTCACTACAACATCATGAAGTATGTACAGTAATTAACCCTATATTAAAGGTAAGGAAGTTTAAATACACAGAAATTAGGTAACTTGTGAACGAACACAGTCAGAAAGAGGAAAACTGACCTATAAATGCTGCATAGGTAGGCTACACTTAAGCCTACATTCTTTTTGTTTTTATTCTGAAGAGAATAAAAACAATGATAATTTCAAAACAAGATGATAGGAAATTAATAATGATTATTATATTGTGAATTTTTATCTGTAGTTGCTCACATTATAAGAGTCAAGCATACAAAACCATTCAAATAATATGAGCACAAACAGTTCCATTCAATGAACTAATAGAAATTAGTAGTATAGTTATCTTAGCTGTCTTGTGTGCATATTTTTTTTCTTGTCTCCTTTTCCCCATCCTAGTTGTTCTTTCCTTTTGAGTAGTTTCTTTCCTTTCACATAGCTATTGTACATTTTGGAGCTTATTTCTGCTTAGTGTCTTATTCTAGGGAGATAATATGGTGTTTACACATGGTAAGTTTGATTTGTTTCACTTATGAATATGATCTCTAGTGACATCCATCTGCCTACAAAAACCTCAAGGTTATCCCTTCCTTATAGCTGAATAATACTCCATTGTATAAAAATACCATACCTTTTTTATCCATTCCTCAGTTGATGGGCATTTGGGTTGTTTCCAAGATTTAGGTATTACACATTGTGCCACTATAAACATGGGCATACATATCTTGCTGTGCTCTGATGTTTTTAATTCTTCTGGGAAGATACCCAGAAGGAGAATGGCTGGGATAACTGGGACCTCCAACCCTAGTTTTTTGAGGCACCTCCACACTGATTTCCACAGTGTTTGTACCATTCTACCCTCCCACAAACAGTGGTGAGGGGTTCTTTTTTCTCCACAGCCCCTCCAGCATGTTATAGGTTCACTTTTTGATGCGAAGGTTTCTGGGGTGAGATATAATCTCAGTGTTGTTTTAATTTGAATTTTTCAAATGACCAATGATGTTAAACATTTTTTCATATATTTATTTTCCATTTGTATTTCTTCCACTTCTTGAGAGGTGTGTATTCATCTCAGATGCCTACTTTTTAATTGGATCTTTGAATTTTAGGGAACTTATTTTTCTGCAATTATTTATATGTTCTAGATATAAATCCTTTGCTTGAAGGACAGCTGGTTATAATTTTTTTCCCACTCTATGGGTTGTCTTTTCACTGTTTTAGTGATTTCTTTTGATGTTCAAAAACTTTTTAATAAGGTGAGATTCCAGTTGTTAATTCTTTGAAGCATTTTCCATGCAGCTTGGTTTCACTTCATGAACTCTCTGCCTACACCTATGCCTTCAAGATTTCTACTACTTTCTCCTCCAGTAAACTGAATGTTTCTGTTTTAATACTTACATCTTTGATCCATTTTGATTTTAGTGCATGGTGACAGACATGGGTCTAGTTTTAATCTTCATCATATAGAGAGCCAGTTTTTCCAGCATCATTTATTAAAGATTTAATAAATCTATTCTGTATTTTTAACCATTCTATTCTGTTAACTCTTAATATAACCAGAAATCTTCATCACAAACCACTATTTTACATTATTATCTGTATTTTATGGATTGGAGTATCCAGTATCTAATAAGACTCAAGCTCAAATCCAATTTTCTCCAAGCCATGTTCTCTTTTCGCTTTGCCATTCCACATACTGTTGTGGTTGGCAGGTCCTCAGATAAAAAAAAAGGGGTGGCCTCTATAGAGGCTGGTGATGGAGAGATCAGTGTCACATGCTTAGTATGCCTGAAATTAATCCCCAGCAGCTTGATATAAGTCCATACACACACATTCATTGTAGAGACACCTATATCTCTGTGCCACAAGATTTTAGTCTTCACCCTGGCCTACTTTTTTTTGTACTAGGAGTCGAACTCATGACCTTGTGCTTACCAGGCAGGGGCTATGCCACTGAGCTATATCCCTAGGCCCATTCTGGCCTATTCATAGCTAATATAAATTCACATAAGAGATGCCCTTCAAAAGTAAAATCACACAAAGTTAACATTTGTAGTTAATATGTTGATTTATGTGAATTGCAGATGAAAAATCATTTCAGAAAACTGGAAAGACAGATCAAAACAGCAAAAATTAAATTTAATGACTATATATATGTGCATAATATTCCACAAAAGTTAATTGCAGGACTGGGGAGATAGCTCTGTGGTCTAAGCTCCTGTCTGGCAAGCACAAGGACCCAGGCTCCATCCCCAGTACCACATTCCATGCTGGCACTGGAACCCCAGGCATGAGCCTTGTTAGCCCTGAAACCAGGTGTGGTGGTGTACACCTGTGATCCCATCGTTGGGAAGGCTGAGACAGGAGGATCACTACAAGTTGGAGCTTCGTAGCAAGACCCTGTACCAGATAAATAAATAAATGATTAAAAACAAAAAAGTTAATTACAATATATGAAACAAACAAGAAACCTGGTATTTATAGTATTTTTTGTGTAACTCGAGCAAATTAATTAAAGGAAAATATTTTGCTGAGAAGATAGTGGACACTCATAAAATCCATTTGCAAAAAATACAGCCGGATCTCACAGGAAGAAGAAAATCATCATTGGGCTGTTCTTTCTGAACAGACTTCTCCATGGATATATATTCAGTTCTCATGAGAGACCACACTTCACTATCACCTTGTCAGATTTTACCCAGATAGCAAAGGGAATATTCCAGTCCAAACCATGCAAAGTTTTAGCTCTAGTAACAAATAATTTCTGTACCTCCATTCCAAGTTGATGAGCTTGGTATCTACCCAGATTCAATAAACTATTGCCAGGGAAAGGAGGTGTCATTCCATGCCATATATTTAGGAGCGCTTCCAGTAGAGAGGAGATTGGATGAAATAAACCACAGAAGTGAAAAATCACTTCTGGCTCACAATAATTGACTGGCATGATAGAATCACTGAATCATAGACAACAATCATAGATGAGCAGAAACCTGTTGAATATAGTAATAGCCTGACAAGGTAGTCTTTAAATCATATCTGAAGAGACACAGACAAACTGTATATAACAAGTCAAAACAAGAAGAAATGATAAGACTAAGGGAATCTGAAACCATATCATATGAAAAACTAAGGATGTCCTTTGCAGAAACCAGGGATACTTGAAACTGTATCTTTAAAAAAAAGAATCAAATTGACCTTGAGTTTTTAGGAGGAAAAAAAAAAAAAAAATATATATATATATATATATATATATATATATATAAAATATGAAATCATTGCTCAATCTTACATAGCTGAACATAACACAGATGAAGTCAAAGGACCACTGGGCTTCTCTTTCTCCACCTCACCCCCGTCCTGGGATCCTGACTGGATGACTCTGAGTTGGTTGCATGTTTGTTTTCCCATTGGAGTATTTAACCTACTTAATAAGTGTCCATGCATCTTGCCACCAGGGGGCAATGTGGGCATTATATTCAAAAAAAATCGCAGCTCATGTCCTTCTCAAGAAACCTGCTAAGTGGTGCACATACTTGCCTTTCTGCTGTCTCTAATGGCGTATAATGCTTTTTGACTTCTAAAGTCAACATATAAAAGTTACAATAATACATGTCTCCTCTGATCAACCAACATTTATTCTAAAATCCTTTGCCAGAGACCCATGTGAGCTTCAGTTGTAGCAACAGTGAAGAACCAGCAGATTTCTTTGGTTATTTTGTGGCCTCAGCTGAGCTGCCAGTTGAGGGCTTTCTAAAGGGAGATGGTTTTGCAACATTCTGAGGAGGGGAGGGATGGTATGGTACTCCAGATGTCTGATCAGGAGAACACTCTAGCAAATGTGTAAGGGAAAGAAATGTATAGCAACGCTTGAAGGACAAGCGTTGTGTTTAGTGATGTCTTCATAAGTAGGAGTAGTGGGAAAAAAAGGAAGTGGAGTCACGTCCTTAGTACCTGAGTGCCCCGGAAGGAGAATTTATCACAATCAGCAGCTGTCATTAGACAAGAATAACCATCTTACACTGGTTGCAACAGAAACCTGGAGAAAGCATTGTCTCTTTGTTTACACTGAGCTTAGAGATGAAGAAGAATGAAAGAGTAATTGCCTCAGTCAACACAGAACAAAGACATAGCTCATTGCACAGCCCAGCTCCCCAGCCCAGAGATTCTACCAGATACTTCTGTGCAGCGGGGCACAGTGCTCCCCACACACCTGGAGCTTGTACCCAAACCTTACCATCAACTCCTGTTTCTTGTTCCTGACTCTTCAGACTTGTCTGTTTCTATCTTTAGAGAGATAACATAAGCTTTTTGAGTTTCTGAAATGTGGCCTTCTTCCCTTATAGACCTTCTGCAATGTCTCTAGTATCATTACTAGGTATATAAGGCAGAATGATCTGTGATTACTAAACTGGAAATAGAATAAACAGATTCTAGAGTCAAATTGTCATGGGATAAAAATCCTGGTTCTGTCACTCATCAACGAGATGGTCTTAACTACATGATTCAATTTGTGTCTCAGTTTTCCTTAACTATAAAAGAAAATAGCATTGCTCACAGCATCTACCCCTGGTTATGGAGATTGCATGAAGTAATATACAAAGTACTTAACACAGTCTCTGGTACACAGCAGAATATAATATCTTTTATTAGCATCAAGTTTAATTCCACCACAATTTGCTTATACTTATGTATTAATATCCTAAATCTTGAGAGAAGAAAATAGAATGAGAACAATAAGTACTTAATAATTTTTGTTTTCAATTTTCTAAATATGTGTTGGCAGCTGACCTTTTAAAAGGAAGAAAAGCAAGAAAACATAGAACTGTTTTAAGAAAGATGGTAGGAGGTTGTTTCGGTGGTGTGTTTTGTGCCATGGAGTTCACAGGATGGAATACCACAGCAGAAAAAGGAGCACAGAGTCCTGAAGAGGATCCCTCCAGAGGTAGTGAGGAGCTCACCTGGGCATGCAGGTGCAAACCACCCCAGGAAGGGACAGCACTGTCCAAGAGACTTGAGAGAACAGTGCCCCTTCAAGTACATCTAGAACTCAGACAGGAGACTGTGGCGTAGCCTCACATTCCTCAGTTCTTCCCTACTGCACAACTTCCTAGCTCTAGTCATTTATCATTGTTGGCCATTTTCAAAGAATTTTTCATATAAATATTTAGGAAATAGACCTGTCTGCTTTAGATAATGAATAAAAACAAAAATAAATGTCATCCATATGGCATGACAAACCAGTTATTGGTAAACTTAATTGCCTTTTGCTTTTATCAATAATGCAATCACCTTTAAAAATTAGTTTTCATTTATCATCTCTAAATTCGCTTATGCATAATGTGAAGTTATAATAAAAATTCTAACCAAGCTGACACTTGTAAGAATGAGGCTTTGATGTGATGGAAAGCCCATATGCCTTTCAACTTCAGAACTCTGTTTCACTGGTTTAATGATCTAGTTCACTTCACTACTTATTATAATGTTTTCTACACTTTCACTGTGTTTCTTTTCATTCTTTATTATCTAAGATGATCATTCCTAATCCTTAGAACTTATCCCCATAAGCCATCTGTGTTGTTATACTTCTCTGGGAATTCTTTTTTTTACTTTAAGGAACAACTGCCACGGTCCCCAGAAAGGATTCAAACATCACCCAACCTTGATGGTTCTATGTGCTGTGGATCCTGCCTTCCCAAGGTGGAACTCTGACTAACAGCTCTATTTCTCAGGTTTCCTTGTAGCTAATGTGCAGACCTACGATCTGCTGAATCTTTGCTTGGAAAATGAACAACATAAAGAACAAGCTAAGCAGGGCCATTCTTGTTTTGTTTTATTTTTGTTTTGTTTTGGGGATGTGGGGGCTGCAACATCTGGGATTAGTAGTGGTAACTTGACTGGAACACAGCAGTAACTTCTCACTTAGGCCAGTGTAGCTGCATATTCTCTGGCTGGTACGCCAAGGCAGCTCTGACTGGGATAGAGCAGCCACATCCTTCCTGGCCTACTTGTATGGGTGACTGCAACTGCCAGGCCCCCTAGAAATTTTCTCCAGCCAGCCTAATGGTCCCGGGAACCAGCTATGACCTTTCCCAAAGCCCTATCTGCTTAGACTAGGGACGGCGCTTTCCTCTTCCCTTCATGCCACTTCACACTCCTGCCTCTCACAGGGTTTATTCTGAGGCTCCTGTGGATTTTGTTCCAAAGTTCAAGCCAAATCCAAGCCTTTAAACCTTTTTATTGCCCCATTCTTGGCTCATCTCATCAAGCAATAGTTTGCAGGATATTACCCCAACTTCTAGTTTCTTTGCCTGAAAAAACTAACCATACAGATAAACTGTCCTGAAGGATGCCCAACAGCCACAGCTTCACTTGATCTTAGCCAAAAGACCACCAAGAGTCACAACTTTAAAAAAAAAAAAAAAAGAGTCACAACTTAAAGGAGGAGACAGCCATTCTGGCTCACAGCTTCAGCCGGTAGTCAGCCAGCTAGACGCAGACATAGTGGCCCAAGGGTAGACAGAGGAACTCTGCACATACCATGGCTTCCAGGAAGCAGAGAGAGGAAGGAGGAGCCCAGGAAGGAGAGATGCCCTTCCACTTCCTAGCCCCAGGCACCCACTTCTTCCAACCAGATCCTACCCCCAACAGCACATCCAGCTTTGAACTTTTCAGTAGATTAATTTGCTGGTAGATAGAGTGGCTTAAGATCCACTCTCCTGCCAAAAGCCCAGCATCTGAACACATGGACCTCGGGGCTGGGGGATGCTCTAGATCTAAACTATAACAAAAAGAAAGCCAATCTTGATGATTTACCCAAAATGCATCATGAGATGAAAGCACAGTAGATCTCAGAGACAGATCCCATGGGCACCAATCTCCTAAGAGATGGAAGAGCCTTCATTTGCACCCACATCAGCATGAAATAAGCTTATCAGAGGCTTCTTCCTTTTGAATGTTTCTTCACAACATCCTTGTGTGTATCCATTAAGTTTCTTTTGTAACCATAGATCCTAGTAAGGGCCTTACAGTAAAAGGCCATTGAATCTCAAGTTTAATTAAAGAACACTGTCCTCATTTGGCAGAAGTGGAGCAGCAGATTAAAGACTAAACTCAGAGCTTACATCATGCCTTTCTTACAAACTCAAATCAAATTAGTTTCCAGTTAATTGGCTAATATCTTCTTTTCTTTAAATCTTAGATTAGATGTCACTTCCTCAATAAAACTTTCTTGTGCTCCAATCTAAATTTGCTCCTATCTTTCTGTTTTTAAGGCAATTTTTAAAAGGTATTTAGTACAGGGCCTATAGGGTTTCACTATGTAGATGAAACTTGTAGAGAATCTCCTGTTTTCAGCCTCCCAAGCGCTGGGATTACAAGTGCACGTCACCACGCCAGTCTCAGTCACCATCTCAGTGCACCCTGGGGGTGGGACCAGTGGGGTACACCGGGGATCGAACCCAGCTGTTGCACTCTGCCTAAGCAGGAGCTTTAGTCCACTGAGCTACCTGGCCGGCCCCTTATCTTTCTGTTTTTAAAAAACCTTTTGTAAGCATTGTCATAATTTTTATGTATTTCTATGGGATTATCTGTATAATATCTGGCTTTCCTATTAACTTCTGAGCTCCATTAAATGCCTTAGGTTCAAAACAATCTATGAATCTATGACACACACAAACAAGTGTGATATATGGTTAATGAATGAATATTAAGCATCAAGTATGCATCTTACTCCGTGTGAGGCTGCCCCTCAAGTGTGGGTACTCCCAGGGACACATCCTATAACTTTCATGTTGTGCATCTAGATGTTCCCCAAGCCTGATGGTGGGGCTTTCACAAGGTAACTGGCTCATGGAGAGATACTCATCAGTAGATGAGCCCATGGATTAGTCTACTAATGATGAGTTTATGCTAAATGTGATGTTAAGAGTTGAGCCCTCCTGAAGTAGTGGGTCACTGGGAACA
>NW_004524852.1:771253-777240 GCF_000260255.1 Octodon degus
CCCCCCCCCCTTCCCTCCTTACTGCCACTGAGCCACGAGCAATTCCTCCTCTGCCATGCCCCTCTGCCATCCTACTCCACCCTGGAGGCAGATGGCTATACACTAAGACCTCTACAAACTGTGAGCCAAATTAAACCTTTCCTCCCTACAGCTATGGGTGCCAGGTATTGTGTCTCAACAATGAGAAGGTAACTGTCATAGTTTAGGATTTTGCAAGGTGAAAAATACAATACAGGATACATATTTTCTAAGATTATTTTACAATGAATCACCCAGAGAATTATGTACAAAGAGTGCAGGAAATCTATCCACTCACTAAAGACCAAAGAATCCAGCAGAGGGCCTGGATCCTAATATCCTGCACAAGTCCAGTTGAAAACCTGGAGCTCATAACAGTGCCTGCCACAAGTCCAACTGGAAGCCTAGAGGCCACAACAAGGTCTCCTGCAGGCCCATTTCATGAATCATCTCTAGGAAGGCCCAAAGCTCAGTGGTGGAAGCTAGAAAGTCTGTGCCAGAGGGACAAAGGATCTGTGCTAGTAGGCAGAGGGATCTAATCTTGGGCCAGGAAGCAATACTCAAGGTAAGATCCAGAGCTCCCCTGAAAAGTACCACAGCCATCCTCAGCAATAGTGAGGTCCCGAGCTCCTCTGACAATGAAGAAAGCTAGGTTCCCATCAAGAAAGCCAGTGTGATAAGCTTCTCTAGGAGTCTGAGCTGTGCATCATCATCTCCTGCAAAGTGAGAAAGTGATGCTTAAGGTGAGGACCAGAGCTCCCCCAAAGTGTACTCTAGCCATTCTCAGTGACACTGAACTACTGAGCTCCTCCTCTGCTGAAAACAGCCAAGTTCACCCACATAACAAGGTCCTCCAGCAGTATAGCCCAAGAGAGCCAGCAGCTTCCAACAGCTCCCCAAAAACTTCCAAAGAGCTTCCCTAACAGCCTCCGAACAGCTCCTCTAGTTCTGCCTCTTATGCTGCTGGCAACAACCTTAAGTGGGCCTCCCACACCCAGCACCATGCTAGTTCATTTCAGCTGGGTGTAACAAGTTGACCACCCATTGGAAATCCATTCACAGTAACTAAGACATAAGTCAATTATTGAGGAGGTGTGTCAGCACATGAAGAGGTGCTTCCAGACCTGTGGCTCTAGCCCAATGATGAGAGACAAAATACAAACTTTAAAGAGAACTCACTAAGAGTACATATAAGCCTGAGAAACTCCACAGAGTATGTGTGTGTGTGCAGAGGGGTCACGGCAACAACGCTAGACCAAGCACCTTAAAACTTGTATCACACTATGAGGAAGGGTATAGTGTGCCAGGTCCTAAGGGACAGTGGGGAAAATTTACATTATTGACATTGAGATCTGTTAGTTCTCCTAGTACAGTAAGGAAAGACAGATCTTCCTGATAGACGTGGCCTTTGTGTGCCAGTTCCTAGGCGATAACCTAGAAATCTCTGGCATTTCCTAAATTATAGACATGTCTTCATTATGGATGGTGGTCTCCTTGGGATAACCTAAAAGTTCCTGCTAAAAAGATGAGTCAAGATGGGCTAGCCACACCCAGTGGTGAGTCACAAAGGGTCATTGACCCAGCAACTGAATTCAACCAATAAATCTTTTTTTTTTATTTTTTATTTTTTTCTTTTTGGTACCTGGGATCAAAATCTGTATATTACACTTGGCAAGCAGGTACTTATGCCACTGATCTATCCCCCTGGCCCAATCATGATTACTTTATGAAGCTGTTATTTATTTATTTACTTACTTACTTACTTATTTGGTACAGGTTCTCACAACACAGCTTGGACTCAGTGATCCTCTTGTCTCAGCATCCCCAGTGCTGGAATTGCTGGTGTACAACACCATGCCCGGTTTCAGGCTGACATAGCAAGCCCGGAGTTCTGGGGCCTGAATAGTATGCGGTACCAGGGATCGAACCTGGGTCCTTACCCTTGCTATACAGGTACTTAGACTGCCAAGCTATCTCCCCAGCTCCTGAAGCTATAATTAAAAAAAAAATTCTTTTGCACATTGTGCTGGGGTTGTAGCTCAATGGTAGGATGCTTGCTTAATATGTGTGAGGTTCTATTCAGGGAGGGACTTTACCTGAAAAAGTTCTCGTAGGATATAGGTTGATATAAAGATCAATTATGCAACCTTAGGTTTCATGCAATGTTTTTGATCTCTGGAAATTTCTAAGTGTGACATGAACAAAAATAAGAAAGTAAGATATTGATAAAGATCTCTGTGCCTCATCCTCACAATCCCTCCCACCACTTGGGTGGGAAGAGGCAATAATGTAGCACACACATAGTTGTTTAAGAATGTGAGAATAGAGCACACTTGTGACACTCCTTCAGACAGGCTTGGTGACTATATCCTTATATGTTTTCACCTATGCATACATAGTTTTGTGGTAGCACAATTAGCCCAGGAGGTGAAAGAAACCACATTCTGACAGACAGATGTTAGGATACTGAATTTTCACATGCATACAAAAAAACCAAAAATAACTAAGAGAGCCTCACTGGACCTGGATAAGCACCAACAGTATTATTTTTTTAAAGGACACAGAAGGGTCAGTAAAATAGCTCAGCAGACTAAGTGCATACTTAGGCAAACATAGGGAGTGGGGTTCAATCCCTAGCACCATATGCTGCACTTCCCCTCCCCCCAAGGCACTCTGAGCCAAGATTGGGCTTAGTGGCACATGCCTGTAATCCCAGTGCTGGGGAGACTGAAAACAGAAGGATCACTATGAGTCCAAGCTTCATAGTGAGACCTTATGCCAAATACATTTTTAAAAAGACAGAGAAAATGGACCAACAGTCAGTGAGCTGTGGGTACTAGTATGGGCCAGGTGGCCCCAACCTGCATCAGGATATCATTTCAGACCTCTAGAACTTAGATATTATTCCAAGGAGAGGGAAGGGGGAAATCTGAATTGGTGGAGAAAATCTGGAATTGATGTAGAAAACCATGATTTAACCAAATAAACCAATATTTGCTTTAAGTAAGTGTTCTGGTACCAGGCAAAATGATTACAAGAGTTAGAATTAAGTCATTTATAGAAAATAAAGCTGTCCAGGTCTGTATATCTGAGTAAATTGCAAAATATTTACCCACAACATCTCTGTGTACCCAGTCAGCCGATTTCAAGCCCACTCCTACGTAAATGGCAAATGGTTTTCTCATATATTGGATATTCCGTCAGGCCTATTAAGGGTTGTATGCTGTTTCCAAGATGAGAAATCTAAAACACAACTAAAAACCACTAACCTGGATACTTAGTAAAAGAAATAGCTTGAGTTAGTGGAAACTTTGGTATAATCCTCAAATACAGGAATGTGTTCCGAGGGGCACCATAGGCCTGTGAAGGGACCCTGCTGACAGTATATCACAACAAAGGCAATGACTGGCAAACAGCAATTTCAAATAGGCACATAAACAAACATTGCAAAACAGTAAACACATAAGATAACTCATTTGGACACGTTTATATGCAGCATGTAAAGGATTTAAAATAACATTCCCAAGTTAAACTGAAAACATTACTATGTAAATGCCACAACTAAGTCAAATGCAATAGTAACTACCAGCATTGCAAATTGGTCTCCCTTAAGGGCATTCAAAGGAGTTAGATTGCAGGCTGCGCTCTTAAGAACCCTCCTCCTTTCTATCAATCATTTCTGTTTTGACATCAAACCCATTGACTGGCATATGGTTTGGACTTTTTGAACAATTGACTTTCAAAACCTAACAAACATTCACTCTCCACCTTCTCAGAAATCTCATACAGCTACCATTGCCAAAAAGACAAAGAAAAAAAGAGAAGCATAAATCTAACCCCAAAACTAGATCATTTCAGAAAAGAACAGACACCCATTCCCTCCATTGTTTGTACACATCTGTGTCAATTCTTCCACTGAATTGGCCCAGGAAAGCGGGTCATCAATCAGCAGGCATCATCAAGTGCAAGTTAGAATGGCTCAACAGAACAATTGAGCCTTTTGTTAGTTCCCTATTGTTGCCCATTAAAATATAAGTTGCTTATTGATCTCATCACACTGAGTTTTGTTTTACTGCAGTGTTGAACAGACCCAGGCTGCGTATCCTCTTGATGTTCTGAAACAATGGTTCAGTGAACAGATGTGTACCTTCTCCAAGCAGCTCTTTGTGGAAATGAATTTTTATGAGCTCAAACTACCTTTGATTCAGCTCTGATTAAAAGTCAAGTTAAAGCTAAATACAATTTTTTTGCATGAAACTGCACAGGAATTTTAGGGTTATTGATCAAGGACTTTTGAGACTGAAAAACACTAATTTAACAATCAGCCTCTGATTTGGTGAGATGAAATAACAGCATAGGACAGAGATAAAAGGCACAGGCTTTTTAGGCCAGACTGCCTCCGTTTGGATCCTTCATCTGTTAGCCATGTGATCCTGAGCAAATTGCCCAGCTTCACCATGCTTCTACTCAGAGTATTTTATGGGGAATACTAAACAGTTATTTGCTGTAGATGATGATCCTATTTACTTCCACATACACCAATTCCTGGCACTTGGCAAATGTTCCATTAACACTGGTTATTATTTGCATATAAGTAGACTAGAGTAGTAGTTAATGAATAGTTATATGCCAATTAAGATAAGTTAGTTCTGTTTACTTCTGTTAACTAAACAACTAAAAAGCTTTCCTGTAACATTGTGAAAAGCATGACTCCAAAAGCAGTTAACCAGGAGCTAGGAGCATTTGTTATAGAAACCTCACTCATTAGTTGTTTGTTAGAGCTGTGAGATTATTCACTGTAATTGTTGATTGTGTTTGCCATAAGAGGCTGTTCTGACTCACCAGCCTCACCACTCACCAGTTGTAAGGTGCTAAATGTAGCATTGCTGATTTAGGTTCGGCGTATTCAATCAATATAAAAGGATTGTACAGATGCTACTAAAATTGGATACATTGGAAAAGGCATTCTTCATTGTGAAAAGAAGTTAAAAAAGTAAGGTGACTCTAGCAGAATTACTTTAAAACCCAATGCAGTATCTCTGTTTGAAATACAATATCTTCTGTCTGACAGCATTCAATTTATTTTCAGATTTATTCAGTGTTTTCTCAACTTCACAAGCACTGGAAACCTTATAAAGGTGGAGCAAATGTCTTGCTTCATTTCCAATTGTCACATCAAGGATATTTTTCAAATGTCTTTCATATTTCTCATGTCTTCAATAAGTACTGCTATCTCTACTCTGAGAAGACTGTAGTGATGATGAGTGAAATTTTGCTCACATGATATCTTTAATTGTGTAGAGCAATGTAATTTGTCCCTACACCATAGATGAGCTGTAGAGGGTGCTACTGAGGATTGAGGGGTTAAGATTTCCCACCAGGACCCCTTGTTGGCTTCCTGTGTTCCGCAGCTCAGAGCTTGGGGATGGGGAAGGGTAACCCTGATGCTCAAACTGTTCAGTGTGTTTTGCTTTAGTTTTGTTTTGTTTTAACTGTAAGTATGAGTGCTGGCTCCATTGCATCCACTTTGGGCTTGGCTCTTAACTCCCAGAAGAGCCCACAAAGACTGAGTGAGCCACCAGATCCGCAGCAGCAGGCTGCAGAGAAGACCGTTGCAAAGGTTCCTCAGTGAGCCTCGGCAGAAGCCCTGCTCCTCCTGCCAGATCTGAAATCCCAAGATAGGCACTAAGGATGGAAACCATGAGATGGGCTCAGGTTACGGGCCAGAAACACAGATGAAGATGCACATTCACATAGCTTGATTCCTAAATTTTTCCTGCAGATACTGGGCGTGGTGGCATGCACCTGTAAGACCAGCTCTTGGGAGGCTATAAACATGAGGATCACTATGAGTCTGATCTAGTAGTGAGACACTGAACACCCTGTAGACCTTTCCCTGAAAAATAAATAATAAATAAATTTTATCCTTCAATCTCTGTCTGTCTGTCTGTCTGTCTGTCTGTCTGTCT
>NW_004524852.1:777360-799306 GCF_000260255.1 Octodon degus
ATTCTATTAGCGGATGGATCCCAATTTTTTGAACCTAGACACTTTTTAAAGCCCAAAATTTTGAACAGTAATAAATTTTCAACATTTATGAATTGGAAAAGTACTGAATATAGCAGCACTTTTAAATAAGTTTCTCCTTGTTTTAACTAATCAAAATACATCCATGTATACATTTCACCTATAAAGACATATATATAAAATAATCATCATAGTACCTGTGAAAGTACTCAATAACTATGAGCTATAATGCTACATGTACTACTATTTGAGCAGTTACACAATCCCTGTGCACATATGGATACTCAAGGAATATTTTTGGGGTTTTGTTTTGTTTTATTTTTGTTTTGCTTTGCTTTTCACAGGGCTTGCTAAGCTGCCCAAGCAGAGCTTGAATCTGTGATCCTCCTCAGTCTCCCTAAGCGTGAGGCCTATAGCTATGCACCACTGGGCCT
The DNA here is from genome assembly GCF_000260255.1 of Octodon degus. Classification (NCBI taxonomy): domain Eukaryota; kingdom Metazoa; phylum Chordata; class Mammalia; order Rodentia; family Octodontidae; genus Octodon; species Octodon degus. The sequence goes on from NW_004524852.1 coordinate 777,813, forward strand.
GGCTTCTCAAAGCCCTCATAGAGCCCTGTAAAACAAAAGCCATCTTCAACTCTAACTTCCTTGTCAGGAAATTTGTCTAATTTGTATCTTACCATGATTACCATCAACATCTACTTGATGTTGTGCTTATGAAAAGTTGAATCGATGTTCCTAAAATGTCATGAAAAGATAAAGTATCTTGCTTCTATACCTTAGCATTTCTAAACTTCTCCACTATATGTTTAATGTGTAGGTTTCTCCTTTGTAAAAAGTGAAAAATAAGAAAATTGATTCTAACATTGCTCAGGAAAGGCAAAAAAGTTGCTACAGAAAGAAACAGGCATAGCAGAGTTCTGCCAAGATTTACAATCAGCATGATGTGAACACATTTCCTCTAGGGTCAAGGCACTAAAGTGGACTCAGCTACCCTGGATAACAGAAATCACTGGACTGGTGGCCTCTGGAATAGTCTAAACTCTTGTGTTTTTATAACAGAACTGGTTATGTTCTAAATGTAAAGAATCTATATTCAGAATTTATAAATAAATAAATTTTAACAGCTCAATTAAAAAGTATTCAAATTACATAAAAAGATAATCCACAAAAATGCCTAATAAACATTGAAACATAAATTTAACCTCAGAAATAACAAAGAAAATCCAAAATCAAGTAGAAATGGTATAGCATTTTTGTCTAACCAATTGAAACATTTTTTGGAGAGACAGGTTCTTAGGATAACAAGGATGTAGTAAAACCCTCATACATTGATGATAAATATGTGAACTAGTGTAATCTTTTGAATGCTAATTCATCAATATTCACTAAAAAATCTAGGAAGATTAATACTAATAACTTGAATACCCACCATTATTAGATTGGTAGGATAGATAATGGAATATGCATATGTAGTAAATTGTGAAAATAAAAAACAATTACAATTATATGTGCCTGCCCACAACCATGCATTTTGCGAAGAACCTTTGCTCTTCCATGAAAAGGTGAACTCGAAAGTCAGTTATGATGATGCGCACCTATAATCCCAAAACTCAGAAAGCTCAGGGAAAAGAGTGGTGAGTTTGGGGCCAGCCTGGGCTACACAACAAGACTCTGTCTCCAAACAAACTTTTTTAAGTAAATAAAAGATGAAGTCTGGTTCTCCACCCCTTGATCCTACACCACCCATTTGACTTGACTTGGCCAGCTGAATACAGCAGAGGCGACAGTGTGCAATTTCAAAGCCTGTTTCTTAAGACTGTCCCTCTTCATGCCCACTCTCCTGAAAGCTCTGATTTAACCATGGTATAAATTAAGGCTGCCTCCTGCACAAGAGACCACATGGACCAGCAGGTCCCAGCTGAGGCCCCAAATTTGTGAGAGAGCCCTGCTAAGACCATAAGCTGACCTGCACTGAGCTACAGTGGACTCAGGCACATGGGTGTAACCACAACCAAAAGAGACACACTTGAGCCCCACTTAAATGCTGATGCAATGGCACCTATTCTGCTATATCATAATTGTCATGCAAATATTAGAAAAATATATTAGCTCAAGCTGCATTGAACTAGAAGAAAGCTTAAGGTATATCAGGAAGGAAAGTTGGAAAATATTGCTTATATTAAGAATCAATTATCCACAAGGGAAAAACAAGATAAAACCTACATACATAAAAGCCTCTAGGAAAGCATGCATGGACTTGCACCAGTGTTTACTGGAGGAATATGCAGTTGTCAGAAGAAAGATGAAAGTAGGGCAGAAAGGAGACTGGGCTTTTTCTTTTACCTATCTCTGTATTGTATGATGATAACAGCCAGATGAATCGCTATTGTAATTTAATGATACGGCTTTTAAAAAAAAGTTATAAATAGCCAATGCCTAGGTAAAGAGCCTGGAGTGCATTGGAGCATTGAAAGCTTCTGATTGAAGATACAAAGGTCCAGTGATGAAAAGTACCCTCACTTTGGGTTCTGCGGATCGCCCACACAAGAGGAAAATGCAAAAGAATGAGGTGGCGCACTGCTCCCATTATTCTGTTCCTATGAATTTAATTATAGGAAATAATCATAACTGTGCACAATTAGTTACATTAAGGTATTTTATTTTACTCTTTATTATATTAAAAATTGGAGAAAGCATAAATATCTGCCAGTAGTATAATGGTTAAGTAAATCATGGCAATTTCTACACAAATACAGTCATTAAAAACCATACTGTGCATCTAGAAACACTCTTGTTATGAAAAAATACATAATACATAAAATTGAATACCACATTGTTACAATTTTGTACATAAGTTTTTATGATTTACGTATATATGAAAAATCTAATACACTAAGTTGTTGTACAACTCATCTTAGCATGTTTCATTCCAAAAGTGATTTCTGTTTTCTTCTTCAAATTTTCTGTTTCCCCACTGTATATTGAGAATATATATTTCTTAAAAATAAGAATAAAAAGGGCCCGGGGAGATGGCTCAGTGGGATAAGCACTTCCCTGGCAAGCGCAAGGGCCTGAGTTCAATCCCCAGTTCCACAAAAAAAAAAAAAAAAGAAGAAGAAGAAGAAGAAGAAGAAGAAGAAGAAGAAGAAGAAGAAGAAGAAGAAGAAGAAGAAGAAAATACAATTTTTAATCCTGGGATAGGGAGGAGAGAGACAGAATATAGAAGTTAGTAAAATTACAAGCAAACACTCACATGATATGATCACTCAACTCAAAGCTCTAATTTCCTCATCTCCCTCGGACCCTGAATTAGAAGGATTCCAAGTGCGAACACAGCCTGGGTAACACTGTGACTTAGTGAGACCCTGTCTCAAAATAAAAAAATAAAAAAGGTCAGTAAATATAACTCAGCATGGAGGACCTGAATTCAAACTTCAGTGCCACCAAAAATAAAAAATCTAACTAGAGACAGTTTATCAGGTGTATGAGACAACGCAGATGACAGTATTGCATTCTTATGTGTTTATACTGAACTTCTGTAGCACAAAAATGGACAGTAACAATGCCTAGAAGAGAACATGGCTTTATGAAGCTCCTGAGTTGGCAAAGGTGACAGAGTACAGGACAAAAATGGAGAAGCTGGGCATCAGATAGGGATGCAGAGAAAATATAGCCTCCTTAACAAACAGTGCTGGAAAAACTGGTTATCCATACACAGAAGAATGAATCTAATGCATATTTCTCACTTTATACAAACTAAGGTCAAAATAGATCAAAGTTCTTAATATTAAAAAAGAAACATTGAATTTACTAGAAGATAAAATAGCTAAAACTCTTAAAGACATAAGCATAGGGAAGGATTTTTCTAAGCAGAACCCCAACCACACAAGAAATAGCATCAAGCATCAACAAATAGGGTTAGATTAAATTAAAAAGCTTCTGCACAGCAAGGAAAACAACTAACAGAGTAAAAAGACAACCTACAAAATTGGAAAAAAAATTACCAGCTTCTCCCCAGACAGAAGGCTAATAACTACAATAAATAAAGAACTCAAAAAAATTCAACCGTCCAAAATAACAGACCAAATCAAAAATGGGAAATCAAAACAAATAGATACTTCTCAGAAGAAAGCATTCATTCACCCAGTCAGGTTGACTTGTCACAACTAGTCGTCGCCAACAGTCTATGAGTAACTGCATTTTTCTTTCTCACCCCATTTGCAATGCTGCCAATAATCTCATGTTCAAGAAATAGCATCTAAATATTCTTTAATAATTATCAAAAATGGATGAATAAGATTATATAACAAGGTTCCCAACCTTACTGAGCTTGCATTTTTGTTGCTGAAATAAACACATATGAGAAGATAACAAAATAGTTCATCCAACAAGATTTGTTTTCAATCCAAGTATTTGTTTTCAGCCAAGAGATGCACCAGATGGAGCAAGCAAGTGTAGCATTTATAGTATCAGTAATACCCTAAACAGTGGACATATTTCTATTGTCTATAGTCATCCTTCAGAAAGCCTTTGTGGAAGAACCTTTAAATGGCCTTAGAGAGGGAGAGAATATATGTGTAAGGAGTTGGTTGAGCATAGTACAGTTTTAGCCCCAGGGTGAAGAAAGTCAAATGAAGACTGCAACGTGAGGTCCATATCTTGAAACAAAGAGGGTGCTAGGTCAGCCAGGGAAGAAAGAGCCAGGTCACACCTCAAGAGCCTCCTGCAGGAAGATCTGCATGGAAAGCACAAGTACGCCAGCATTTTAACAGACTCTATATAAGTGCAGTTAAACTGCAAAGTGAAGTCCAGGCGCCAGTGGATGAACTCTGACCCTTCTTCCATTTATAGCTCTTCTTTCTTGGGAAACTTCCTCTGGTGGGGATCCTCCAATGTGACTGAATGTCTACCACCAAACCAGATCGATGCTGGGTACAATAATGACCACAGTTCTCGTATTTATTTTCAAATCTTAGCACCATATCTGTCCATTGTGAGAACTCCATTTTTTCATTCATAGTCACCAAGTAATCAAGCCTTCATCTTGAGAATGTGGGACTGTCATTCTGGAAAGAAGGCTGAAGGTATAAAGGAGAAAGCAAACAAAAAAAGATTGACAGAGATTTGCCACAATCCATTGTCAGCCAGATCTTCCAGAATTCCCTCTTTGTGTCTTGGAGCGGAAGTACCAAAAAGCTTCAGGAACCTTACACATGATTGATACAAGGCAGAAGCAAAATCTTCCATGATAGAAGCCAAGCCTGTAGAGAGAGACTATGTCTGCTAGTATTTGGGGGCTTGTGTAGCAAATAATTGATCTTACCATAGCAGTCTGCTCTTTGCCCTGAGCTGCTGAGAGATGATCTCTAGACCCAGGAATATCTTGCCTGCTCTGAGTGACACTGCTTGCCTGAGAGCGTTAGCCACCAGTCAGTAACTTCCAAGAAGAATCCAAATTTATCTCCTCATCAACACACAGTTACCATCAGGGAGCTGTATTTCTGGGCTCTCAGAAAGCTGGTAGATAGCAAAGGGATAAAAAATAAAACATAAACCAAAAACACCCAAGACCTGTCAAGAAATAGCCAAGCAACAAGAACCTGGAGAGACCCATGAACACAGCTGGAAATACACAGGGACACAGGAACTGTGAGTGGTCCTCTGAGGCCTGCAGAAGAAACTACTGATTATGTTAAGGAGAAATCTTCCTATTAGTGGGCTCAGAGAAGATAGAGAGTCATGACATGGTGTGGAGTGGGGTGGAATTTTTTGAGGCCTCATTCACAGAAGCATCCTACCCCTTGCCTCCAGTACCTGAGGTAATTGGGCAGTAGATAAAAATAGAATTTGTTTAGAAGATAGGAAATCTTTTCTTAATAGCCCATTGTCTGAACTGTGCTGGTTGAGCTCAGAAAGTAAGCCAGCTTCTCCAGCTTAGATTCTGGCTACACACCCCATTCAGGCCCTTTATGACCTTGCCCCTCCCCCTCCACATCACTCAGCAGCGAGTAGGCCAGGATCGCACTCCTCAGCTGGTTTGACCACAATCCTCCAGCTCCTCACACACACTGTTAGGGCCTGCCTACCTACTCGAACCCACCCTAGCCAGTGCAGCCAGACTGGCATTCCAGATTGTCTCTGATCTCTTGAAAACCACCCCAGGATGGCTCTTGAGACCAGGCTTTCTCTGAAAATACACTGCTTTACCACTTCAATTCTTGGTCAGGCCATTCCTTCTGCCTCAAAGACTCTGTACTCCCCATTTTGGGTACTAAAATCCCTTCCCGATTCACACCTATCTGAAGGCAATTGTACTCACCCTTGCCAACTTAAAACCTCATAAAATCTTGCTTCAGATTCCATTTATTTGTGGATAGGTCACAGGCACTGGGTAAGATGCCAAAGGTGCAGTACCAAGGGAAAAATGTACCTGACAACAGGCTTCTGGTAGTCTAATAAGAGAGACAAGACAAACAGACATAAAAACAATGTGTGTGCAAGTCTGAATGTGTGCTATGATAATAACAAATATGAAGCTGAAGAGAAAGAATGAAAGGTGTGATTTAAATAGACCGATCAGGAAATGTTTCTCCCTCTCCCAGCAGGAGTTGAGGTTATTCTGAGCAATATCAGAATTATTACATTCATGAACATGACTATGTTTGATAATGTAAAACAAGGAAAAGGAAGTTTCACCCAGGAAAGGGATATAAACACATAAATCATAGGACTCTAAAAAGATCACTCCTCACACCTTGCTGACACTACTCAGGGAATGTGATTTGGATTTGTGCCAGTATATCATATCAGCAGTATCACTCTCCCTGAAATAAGATAGCACGCATTTGTACCTTGTCTGTTTAGGGAAATTGTACTCTCTTTTGAATAAAACATAGTCAAGAGTCATGTACATCAAAGCTTTCTTTGTAAAGGCACTGTAGAAAGCTATGCTAACCAGCTAGCGTCTGAACAGATGTCTAGTTAGCAACTGAACCTCTAACGACAGCCAAACTCCAAAGCACCATTCATCTCAGCAGTTCATTCTCACCTTTTAGGAGTTAGAATTGCAACATCTAGAACTTTGAGAATGTAGACATCAAAATTCAGGGCATTTTTTCTTGCTGTTCCCAGGGGCTTTAACAAAATTCCAGAGCTACTGATGAAAGCGTAGATTGGGAACAACAACTAATGTAGTGTGACACAATAGGAAGTGGAACAACCTCTTTGTGCAACTCTTCCAACCTTCAATGAAATTCTTGAGAAATCTGGGCCTCACCCCATATAAAACAAACTAACTCCATATGAGATGATCTTACAGTGTAAATGAGTAGCCCTTTAGATCTGGAACCAAGTGGTTATTCAGAAAAAGAGAAAAACACAGGAGGAGTGAGTCACAATACCAGCTCCTAGGAAGCACAGTGTCTGGCACTTGTTGCTTTCATCAACTAACAAAATTGGCACATCTGTCTCTGAGCTTGGAGGTACTGCTAGGAATCTCTAATAGGAGTCTCTGTAATGGGAATGCCTACTGACTACAGCAACTTTTCGGGGTATGAGACAAGATTGAGGTAAGGGAAACTTGACCTACCACGAACACTGTGTCCTTACCAGTGGTATAATGTTGACTAAGACATAGTTCCTAACCTCAACAAGTTCACAGCCTTCTTGACATGCTTTGAACAACAACATAAAATCAATATAAAATGTGAAAAGAAGGTTTTACAGATGGGGCATCCTACAAGCACATAAAGGGGGCTTCCAGCACAAATACACTGGGATAAGAAAAGATATCTTTAAACTATGAAATACCAGAAGTATTTTAGTAAAACGTGAAAACTGAATATAAATCCTGAGAAATCAAGAAGTCTGTCTTTTGGGCTTTGTTGGGCAAGTGGTATATTAGTCTGCTAAGGCTGCCACTACAAAATACTGAAGACTAGGTGGGAAAAAATTATTTTTCACAGTTCTAGAAGATAAAAGTCCGAGATCAAGGTGTCCGAGGGTCTGGTTTTTCCTGAGGTTTTCTCCTGGGCTTACACAGGCTGTCTGCTCCCCACATCTTCATATAGCCTTTTCTCTGTGTGAAGCTCTCCTAGAATCGCTTCCTTGTCCTACAAGAACACCCATCTTACTGGATTATGACCCTATTCATGACATCATTTAACCACAGTTGCCTCCCTAAAGGTCTTGTTCTTAAATATTGGAAGTTAGGGCTTCAACGTATTAATTTTAGGAGGACACAATTCAGCCTATAACAGGTTAAGAAAAGGCCATTCTCCTACCAGAGAAAGCCCTTTCACAGGGCCATTTACAGAGAGATAAACTAACCCCAAAATCTAAGGATGGAAAACTCAAGGGCCTTAAATAACTGTAGTTAGGAAGGAAGGGAGAATCTCTGCTAGTATGTAGAAGTGATAGAAGTATATAATCATGATTTCTCCTAGTCTTTTTCTTTTTCTGCATTTGTACAAGTATTTGTTTTAAAGACACTATTATTTTTCTAGAAAAAATATACCATGTTGATGCCATCACTACCCACTTGCCTCCTTTGCTTCCACATTTTATTACAATTTTCCGTGTGTAGATAACTCATTGAGTGTTCACACATTCATAGGTAATTTAATTTTACTCATTACTTTTCATAAAGATCACTATGAAAGCCACTCAACTATTCTTCATGCCTATAGATCCAAAACTCCTAATATAAGAAATTCATATCTTTTGTTGGACTTGCATGCATTTCCATGTATAAAAGTAGAAGTAATACATTTATAACTGTCCTCAGTTTTTCAAAAGGACTCCCTCACCAACAAAGAGGTTGACAACAAGAGGTCTTATCTCTACTGCTACACGTCTCTTATTTAAAAATTGTTTAATCTTTGTGATTTATTTGGATGATTTTGTTCTTCCCCTATTTATATAATTCCATTAGAAAATTTTTAATTTCTAGTTGAAAATGGTGCTTTAGAGGCTGGGGAGATGGCTCAGTAGAATAAGCGCTTGCCTGGCAAACACAAGGGTATGAGTGCAATCCCCAGTTCCGCAAAAAAATACAATAAAATAAAAATAATAATAAAAAAAATAAAATGGTGCTTTATCAGCAATTCCTGATGCAATCCTTTCAAAAACTGACCATGGAGCATCTCTTGTAACCAATACTTCAACTGTCAGGGTCTATTTTAGATGGCATGGAACAAATATTCACTCATATACCTGTGAAATGCTTTAAATAAATGGCGCATGCCCTACCTGCTCTCTATTGCTATATAAGCAGCTCCCTCAAACTTAGTGGCTTAAGATAACACGCATTTACTATCCCACAGTTTTAGTAGGTCAGAAGCTCCACGCAGCTTAATGAGGTCCTCTGCTTAGAATCTCACAGGGCTCCAAATTAGGTATGTCCTGGGCTGCATTTTTTAAATTAATCCAAAGCTTAATTGTGAAAGAATGGATCCCCAGGCTCACTCAAGCTGTGAGCAGAATCCGTTTCCTTGCAGCTGCGTGGCTGCAGACCCCGGATTTTTTTTCTAGCTGTCAGCTGAAAGCTCTGATTTCCTATATATTCTACACAGTTCCTAGAGGTTTCCTGCAGTCCTCTGCCCAAGGACTTCTTTAACTAGTCATATCATCAAACCAACAGGAAGAATTTCTCATTCTATTCTGCTAAGGCAGAATCTTTTCTAATGCAGCATAACAACAGAGTGACATCACATCATCTTTGCATATTTTTTTTTATTTGGAGCAAGTCACAGGTCTCTCCTATTCATGGATATGGATACCAGGAAGCAGTGTTCTCTGTTCATCACAGCCAACTGGCTGGCTACCAGCAATTTACATCCCTCCCATTTGCAAAACCTATTCACACATACCTTTAATAATCTTATTTCCTATAGCCTTCAGCAAAGTAAAAATTGGAAGCCAGAAGATAGGCAATGTGGGAGGCCTTCTGCCTTTTGCCCCACAGCAGACAAGACGACTTCCGCCTGCTGAAGACTGAATCTCACCATATTTCCTTAACACGCTGACGTGAACCTAAAAATAATGCTCCTGCCCTCCAAGAAGTATGTGATCTTGCAACAACAAACAGAAATACCAAAATGTCACCCACAATTTGGAGGCAGATTTATTTAATGTCAATGGGTACTGACTTCAAGAGAAAAAATTCCAGGCTCTGAATACCAGTAGGCTAGCATTCCTATAGGGTGGATAAGTGAAAGTATAGAAACAGAGTGCTTGGATGTCTTTGATTGGATCTTACAATACTCATCATAGCAACCAGCCATATCTGGGAGACAGTAGCAACAGGAGCTATAAGAGGAACCCAAACGAACTGGAGGTTACCTGGCCAACTAACAGAAACTGAGGTATACTGCCTGGGAGACGGGTGCTTTCTGCTATAGTCTGCCTGCTTTATTTACAGTAACCAAGCCATGATTGTAATATCACTACCATCACAGTTTTGATCCTCCTTGGGCTTCAACAGCGTTGCTGGTTCTATCTAAACCTGCATAAGCTCAAAAGCTCTCCTTCCTGACTAAGCCAACCCTGGACTCACTACAATTGCAATCTCTGGCTCTGCCAGAAATGTTCTTGAGGGTGTACTTTCATTACTGGCAGTTGCCATCTATAGGCATCACCCATTTGGAACTTTCTCAAGTGTACTTTAACTTAAAACAGACAGGGCCACAAAGAGTCAAACTCCCTCTTGAGGTTTCACTCTGTGGCATGCACTTTCATTTAGGAATAAACCCCCAGACTTAATTTGTCAGTGTAGATAATGAAGCACATGCACCTTACCAAATCTTGGTAACTTTTTACTTTTGTAAAAAGGGCATAAGCACACCCCAGAAATGAGATATCAGATACGCAGAGCAGTGCGGAGGAGAGGTTTTTAAGCTGTAACATATGAGAAGTAGCTATCCTTTAAATTCATTGGTTGAATTCAAGGCTTATAATCTGTAGCAGTTGACTAACATAAGTGGCACAAGGGAGAAGGTTGTGCATTGCAGGGTAGGTTAGAAAGAGGTAGCATGTGGTTTGAAATAGAAAGTCCTTGATTCTTATCTTGGAAACCAACTGAGTCCTGAGAAAAAATGTACACCACATTTCCTAGATCTCAGGATATAATGGGAGGGAGTGGGTAGTGAGTGCACGGCCAGATCATTTAAATCCAAAGTGGAGTTGTTTGGTGCCTTGTGCTTTGTCAGAAGACACAAAGCCTGTTTCTCACTTTTAATAAATTTTGCCTTCCTTGCTACTTCCATGTTCTGCTCAGTTCTTTTTCCAGGACACAAAATACCCAGGAATTAGGTGGGACTGACACCAGCAAGCTGGCCACAATAGTGTAACCTAAGTGATGTCCAGCGGCTGGGGGCAGATAGCTCCGTGGCATAAGTACCTGCCTGGCAAGTGCAAGGTCCTAAGTTTGATCCTCAGTACCTCAAAAATAAACAAATAAATAAAGTCCAAGTTTAAATGTGGATTAAGTATTATCTATTAAGCATAGGTTCTAGTGAAACACAGAGATCTTTAAAAGGAGATTTAAAAATTAGAATGGAAAAGCAAGCTATTTCTCCAACTTCCTTATACTAAGAGTAGAAACTTCTACCCCCAGCCCTTCCACAAAGGTCTCAAGAGAATCACATACATTTTCAATATTCTCTGGTCCTTCTCTTGGGCCAAAGCATAAATATGTGGGATTTTAAAAATTCAACTTCTTGTATAGAGTGATTTGTGAGCTTCGGGAATAGATTAGCTATCCTCTTGTTTGGCCAAATTATGACTAATCTCATTTTAATAGACTTTTCTGTACTCTTCTGATGGCAGGTAGTCAAATAAATCTAAGTATTTGGGAACAGGATTTAGATCTTTTCCCCTCTCTTTGCTCCCCATAAGAGTATGGCAACCAAAAGTGACTCAGAATCTCCATCAGAGGCTAGTTCCCCAGAGAGACCCAGTATCCTCCAATATCTTCCTTATGCTTCTTAGATAAATTATAGCCTCTCACCCAGGACACACATACATGGAGGGGAATTTTTTACATTTCTAACTCACAACTCATCCTATCCCTAAAAGAGGTCCTGGGAGTCTAAGGGAAAATGTGAGTCCAGGTTCCTATTTAAGTGGCAGAGAAATATAATGTAAAAGAAAGATTAGATCAATTTTCAGAAGATCCTAATCAGTTTACAGATAAGTCTCAAATTTTGACCCTTGCTTTTGACCTTTTATATTAGAATGTCCAATTTGTCTTTGGCCACTTCCCACACCTCAAAGTAAAAATAAAGAGAGTCCTAGAAGAGGATGAGAGATATTTAAAGAGATCACTATCCAAAAGGTAATAATAGTAAAATTATCATAGCCATTCTGTGTATATACTGTTTTTCCTTCCCTTCTTTCTTTCATTTTTCCTTTCCCTCATCTCAGTGTTGTTCTTTCCTTTTGAGCAGTTTCTTTCCCTCTCAAAATATCTATTGTACCTTTTGGATTTTATTTACTGTTTCAGGTTCTTACACTGGGGAGACAAGGATGATTACACATGTAAGTCTGATTTATTTCACTTATGAGTACTGCCTCTAAGTTGTATCCATTTACCTATAAAACTCTGAAGTTTATCTTTTTTATAGCTGAATATAACTGTATTGTATAAAAATACCACATTTTTTTAATCCATTCTTCAGTAGATGGGCAGGGGCTCGGGAAACAGCTCAGGAGTGTAAGTGCCTGCCTGGCAAGCACAAGGTCCTGAGTGTGATCCCTGGTACAAAAACAAAACAAAAGAAAAACCAAAAACATGTCAGTTGATGGGCATTTGGGTTGTTTCCAAGATTTAGCTATGAAGAAACAGTCAATGCTTAATTTTTTGACCAATTTTACATGGTTATATCTGGTAATCCAAGTTATTCTGAACACAATATGCAGTATAACAACTGTTGTTGAGTTCTTATCATCTTGTTTTGAAATTTTGTATTGTTTCCAATGTTTTCTATTATTTTTATTCTCTTTAAAATATAATTAATTAATTAATTAATTAATTTGCAAAAAGAACAGGATCATCCTGAATGGGCCACTGTCCTTCCAACCAAACTTGGACTATTATACTGGAGATGAACTAAATATGAGGCTTAAAATGATAACTGCTCTCATCATGGGAATAAAATAGTGCACTAAAAAGTCCAAGAATCCAAATAAGTATGAAAAGGTGGGAGGGGTTACGCAAGCCAAAGAAGAAACTCCAGCTGTCTTATGTGACCAATTAGTAGAAGTTTTCCATAACTATAAAAGCATAGAGTCATCTTCCAATGAGGGACAGGCAAAAACGGGACAATATTTCATTAGTCAGTTGGCCCCAGATATTTGGCACAAATTACCAAAAATTCAGATGAGCCCCCACGCCCCAATAACTGATAGCTGGAAACAGTCTTTCTCTGTTCAACAATCAGGATCTTGAGAAAGATGAAAAGGAGAAGACTGAGAAAAAGAGGCCAGGCCAAAATTATGGCTCCCAGATTGTCAATACTTTAAGTACATGCAAGTCATCCTAGGGAAACCCCAGGACCAACTGAAGAAAGAGTTCCTTCTTTAAATGTAAGGAAACTAAACACGGGGCACATGACTACACCAGGCAGTCCTGGGTGCTGCTCTGTTGTGTCAGCCAGCTGATGTACCTTACAAATGACACTGAAAGATTGACTGTTCCAAGTCCCAGAGAGGGGCTAGGCCAGCCAAAAGATTCACCTCCTGTTATATCTTGTATCAAGATATCCCCAAAGCTTCACACATTCATAGGTTGGGTTTTTCAGATATGGCTGGATCTAAGGCACATGATACAGGGATTAAGGATGTGTGATACTAAATTAGTCCCATGGCTAGAATTAGTAGAGTTCTGTGTGTGGATAATGAAGTCCACCATTGTTCAGTGGCAACAGTCAATAGGTTTATGGCCTGAATGAAATGAAAAAAGAAAGGAAAGGAAGAAGGCAAGTTTGCAGCTGTTGTTTGCTGCTTCACTGTCTTCTGCCTGTTTTGCCATGGATTGTTTCTCCTCGGCAATGCCTCTCTGCTAGACCACTGGGGTCAGCTAACTACAGACTGAGACCTATACAAACTGTAAGGAAAATAAACTTTCTTCCTTTATCTTGTAAGTGTCAGGTGTTTTGTCTCAGCAATACATAACGCATCTAAGACACCTCCCACACTAACGAAGAGGACCAAAGGGACCTGGAGCAAATTGCCATGCTCCATCTACAAATGTCTCCATCTTCTGAGAGGATACTTGGGTAACACTGGACATCCTGGGTAAGCAAATATAACTCCTTATCCATATAGGGCAACTTACTGTTTTAACTTCCTTTTCTGGAAAACAGGCAGATCACCATCATTCACGGCAAGGGAGATTTCTAAAATCTCCCTGGGAAATCAAAAGGCTAACAAAACGGAAAAAAGACTGACTTGTAGACCCTCAATGCCCTAGCCTCATTCCCAGTTTGTGAGGAACAACTTAAGCTAGTCTATAACCCCACCTCCATCAAGACAAATGGGCTCTAGGGAAAGGGAAAATTTAAAAAGGGGGTCGGAGATGTCTGGGAAGCAAACTAGTTTTTCCTGAACGGACACAGTAGAAACCTATAAAACACTTCATGATTCTTTTCATATGGAAAGGGATGCTACATGGGAAACAGGCACTTAAATTTTCAGAGGATAAGGACAAGTGAAGACAATCCAACAGGTCTGTAATGCTGCACAATCTGTGCTTACAATAACCCTGTCAAAGCCTAAGACACTTCCTTTACTAAAACATGTAGAGAGAAGACCAGCCAAATATCTCAGAGAATTAAAGGGCCTAAAAGTAGGCGCAGGGGCCAGGGTTCAACCACAAGATATAGACATACAAAATTGGGCTAGGGAGACAGCTCAGTGACATTCAATCCCCTGTACCATAAAAAAGTATAGACACACAAAATTGATCAAATGATACAAGAATAAGCCATCCTTTTCAATGAACTAATAGAAATTAGTAGTATAATTATCATAGCTATCTTCTGCACATAGATATAATTTTCCCTCCTTTTCTCCTTTCTCATTCAGTTGTTCTTTCTATTTAAACAGTTTATTTCCCTTTCACAATATCTATTGTACATTTTGGAATTTATTTACTCTTTCAATGTCTTACACTAGGAAGACAGTATCACGTTGACACATGAGAGTCTGGTTTATTTCACTTATGAGTATGGTCACTAATTGTATCTATTTACCTATAAAGCCTCGAGTTTGTCCTGCTCAGTTGATGGGCATTTGGATTGTTTACAAGATTACCTAAGCAAAATTGCACTGCTATAAGCATGGGCACACATGTATCACTGTAGCATGAGGTATTCAGTTCTTCAGAAAAGATATCCAGGAGGGGAATAGCTAGATTGAATGGGACCTCCAGTTCTAACTTTTTGAGAAATCTCCACCCTGATTTCCATAGTGATTGTACCAGTCTACACTCCCACCAACAGTGGAGAAAGGTTCTGTTTTCCCCACAGCATCTCTAGTATTTGCTGTTCATTGACTTCTTAATGATAGCCATTCTTTCTGGCATAAGACAGAATCTCAAATTTGTTTTAATTTGTATCTCTTGAATAAACAATGATGTTGAACATTTATTCATATATTTATTTGCCATTTATATTTCTTCATCTGAGAATGTTTTTGGTATACACCAAATTCTTCATCTCAGATGCCCATTTCTGTATTGGGTCTTTGAATTTTGTGGGCCTGATTTTTTGAAATTCTTTGTATGTTATCAATAGAAGTCCTTCATCTGAGGGACAGTCAACTAAAGTTTTTCATAGTTTGTGGGTTTACTTTTTACTCTCTGGTAATTTCTTTTGACATACAGAAACTTTTCAAAAAGATGATATCCAAGTTGTTGATTCTTTGAAGTACTTTGCATGCAGTTTGGTTTTTGTTCATGAACTCTTCCTAACCCTGTCTTCAAGATTTTGCATCTTTTCTTTTCTCCTTTAGTAGATTTAGTTTTTCTGTTTTAATATTTAGATCTTTGATCCATTTTGACAGTAAATACCACCACAAGGTAAAGTCATTCTTCCAAGAAGAAACACTTTGCACATAAACATCTAACTTATGATCAGTTCTGTTACGTAACTGTAGACTTTGCTCCTATGATTTAAAGTAAAAAGTCAATAGTTTCCATAGTTTATCAGTTTCTAAGTTACACTTCATGCTATCATTATTTCTATTACTTCAACTAAGATTTCAGATCTGCTGTAATCAGTTGTTATCCCTTCTGTCACAATACTAAGAAGATCTGTGGTAATAACCTCAACACAGCCCTACACCAAAGGACTGGGACTGAGCTAAACATATACAGCATTCCATTCTGAATCAGTTGGGAAGGTGGGATATTGGAACAGATACAAACAAATAATTTGATGTGCACAGAAAACATTCCTAAAGAAAAGACCTTTTCTAGAGAGGTCTAGATACTAATGATATAGCTGCCTACTACAAAAATTCACAAAGATAGTCACAGAAAATAAAATAAAAATTATTTGAAATGACAAAATGAAGAATCAAAATGTGATCTCAGACCTCAAGCCCACCCAGAACAAGTCCTGGAGAAATTGACAGAGAAGAAATTGGAAAGCATACTCCTGAAATTTCTGAAATGATAGTGATTGGAGTAAAGGAATAACTCCATGAGGCTATAGAGGAAATCAGATCACAAATAATCTCTCAGGTATAAAAAAAGTAGCAACCATAATGGAAGAATTGTTCAGCATATCTAAAGAAGACTGGATCAAAAAAGAGAGGAGCATAGAAAAATGATGGAGACCTTGACTGAACACACAGGAAAGAACTAGAATGCATGAGAGTCAAAGAGACATCTGGGGAAATTAAAAATTCCATTAAATGGGGGCCAGGGAGATGGCTCAGTAGAATAAGCGCTTGCCTGGCAAGTGCAAGGATCTGAGTCCAATCCCCGGTTCCGCAAAAAAAAAAAAAAAAAAAAAAATCCATTAAATGCTAACAAAACCACTTGAAAGAAAATGAAGATAAGACATTTCAGACCTTGAAGACAAGATCAACGTTAGCTATGATGAAAGGAAAGATCTGTTAAAAATAACAAGGAACCAGCTCCCTTGTTATTCAACAATAACAATTAAATTCAGCAGCTACATGACAATGCAAAAAACAGTGTAAGATTGATAAATGTCAGGGCTGGGGAGATGGCTCAGTAGAATAAGTGCTTCCCTGGCAAACTCAAGGGCCTGAGTTCAATCCCTGGTTCCGCCAAAAACAAAACGAAACAAAAGATTGATAAATGTCAACAACAAATCAGTGTTCAACACAAATGACATGAAAATACAATTTGCAGAAGTAATAGCAAAAATTTCCCAAACATAGAATAAAATGTGATGTATAATAAATGAGGTATATAAAACTCCAAACAGCCATGACCAAAATAAATCTACATTCAGGCATATTATAATAAAGATTCAAGGGCTGGAGAGATGGCTCAGTGGTCTAAAGCACCTACTTGGAACAAGCTTGGCAAGGCATCAGGGACCACGGTTCAATCCCCCAGCACCACATGCCAGCCAGCCCCGCCCCCTGGTGGGCTGAGCTGGCCACACACACACACCACACTCTCTCTCTCTCTCTCTCTCTCTCTCTCTCTCTCTCTCTCTCTCTCTCTCTCTCTCTCTCAAAAAAAAAAATAAGAAATAAAATATTAAAAAATATATATATATGCAAGTCTTCCACAATGTAAAACAAGGATTGCTTATAGTGATAGACTTTTCTCTCAGATTCAGACATCTGCCTTTAAAAAAATAAAAATAAATAAAAAATAAAGATTCAAGAAATTCAGCACAAGAATAGAATATTAAAAATTGCTAGAGGGCTGGGGAGGTAGCTTAGCAGTCTAAGCACCTGCCTGGCAAGTGAAAGGGTCCAGGTTTGATCTCCTGTATCGCATGCTGTGTGAGCCCTAGAACCCCAGGTACGCTGTGCCAGCCACTGAAACCAGCATGGTGGTGCACACTGGTAATCCTAGCACTGGGAAGGCTGAGACAGAAGGATCACTACGAGTCTGAACTGCATAAGCAAGACCAAGTAACAAATAAATAAATTTTAGAAATTTTAAGTTGTTAGAGAAAAGAAACAGATCATCAATAAAGGAAAACCCGTCAGAATTATGGAAGACTTCTCAATACAAACCATCAAGTCAAGAAGAGCTTGGAGTGAAGTATTTCACATTTTTATAGACAAATGGATGCAACATGGGATCAGACTCACATGCGTAAACATTGTGTTATGTCCTTGTTGTAAGAACCTAAAAGAGTAAATAGGATCTGAAAAGTGCAGTGGATACTTTGAAAGAGAAAGAAACTGTTCAAAGGGAAGGAACAAATGGGGTGAGGGAAAGAAAAAAAGAGGGCAGAGAAAAAGAAAAAATACACACACACACACACACACACACACACACATAGGATAGCTTGGACAATCATACTGCTGATTTCTGCTGACCATTGAAAGGGACAGTTAATGCTTAATTTTTTTCTCTCTCTTTTTTATTTTTTTTATAATTTTTAGGCCAATCTTACAGGTTTGTATCCGGTAATCTGAACAACTAATTTGAAGACAACAATATGCAATATAACAACAGTATTGAATTCCTATCATTTTGTTTAGTGAAATTCTGTATCTTCTCTCTCTCTCTCTCTCTCTCTCTCTCTCTCTCTCTCTCTCTCTCTCTCTCTCTCTCTCCTATTTTTTGTGTTGTCTTTAAAAAATAAAAAAATCAATTAAAAATAAGTGCAAAGGAAATAGAAGCAATCCTGGAGGACAAAGGATGGTTGGTCAGTCATGCCATGTTTGGGAGACTAGAGAAGTGAATAAAAAAGAAAAAAATGTCTCGGTAGTGTCCCAAATTTTCTGATTAGGGAGATTATGGGGCCAAAGAGGAAAGTGATCTATGATGTAGAGTGTGCCTAAGGAGAGTCACATGGAGAGAAAACATTCTCTCAGGCTTTCACGGAGAGCACATTGGCCAAGCAATGGCCATGACTCATCCACATGGCTGACACTGACAAGGTTCTGCAAACTGAGGTACAGGATCTCAGGATAAATCCTGAGGGGATTTCACTGACCTTATCAGACCCAAAAGCTACAACTCTTGTTGCATAGGTCCTGCTTTACCTTGGTCTTAACTATCTAGCAGAAAAGTATAAAAACGAAATATAAAAAATAAAGCCATGCTGTTAATGTTGAGCTGTGGGGGACTCAGGTTAACAATTTCTAACATTGCCAGTCAAGTGGAAGACCCAATACTATTATGGGCTACTGGACTCTTTTAGAATATTTTGCTGAGTTTACACACCTATAATATTCAAATAACCGAACTTAACAAAAAAAGGGGATACAGATGAATGTCCATTTTGTATCTGTGTATTCAAAGTGGTTAAGATAGATATATAGTTACATTCTCTCAATGAATAGAATGATTTGTTCTAATGGTGTTTGTAAATAGGATATCAAGTTCACATCTTGTACAGCAATTAACCACTAGGAAGAATGTATGCAATGCGTTAATTATTGAAACTGTCCTACCAATTTGGTTTGAAACTGTCTCATTGCTATTTGTTTCTCAATAAAATTATGGAAAAAATAAATAAATAAGATTAAAACATAAAAAAAAGAAAAGAAAATGTAGCTGTGAGATAGCTCAGCAGTCTAAGCACCTGCTTAGGTAAGTACAAGAACCCAGTTTTGATCCCCAGTACTGCATACCATGCCAGCCCCACCGCAGGCATGCTAAGTGGGCGTGGTGGCACAGGCTGAGCAGGTGTAGTGGTGCACGCCTGTAATACCAGCTCTGGGGAGGCTGAAACAGATGTCTGAGCTGCATAGTGAGACCCTGTACCAAATACATAAAAATAAAATTAAAAGAAAGAATGAATGAGTATTTGAGGGATTTCTGAACTTGGTCTCTGCATTCAGGGGGTAGGATTAAAATAAGAAAAAATGAAAAGAAAGTAAGATTAAAACAAATATAAAGCAAGATAAAATTATATTTTAAGAAAAGAATAGGGGCAATCCCTCCCACCTGCTTCTGTTCCATGTGTCTTTGTCCCTATGCACAATGCTGGTTCACCTCACTTACCACCTGTTGGCTCATATTTCAGACTTTTCCATCTTGCTAGTCTCACCTGACCACTGTGTGCACCCTAGTCAGAGTCCTCCTGTGTAGCTGGTGTTCCCCTATGTACTGGTCCCATGGTGTAGGGGGAGGAACCAGGCACCTGAATTCTCCAGTGGGGCCCATGGCCAAGTCTGAGACTTCTGCTTTTAAGTGCATTTATAATATGAGTAATCTTGGTGAGTTAAGACTCTCAGGCTCTTGGTAGTCTATCTAATACCCCTCTTCAACATGTTTTCTACTCAATAGAAAACATGAGAATAAAACTCCTTAAAAACTTCCCTCAATTAATAACATGAAAAAAATAAGTCTCTAACCACAGGGTCTGTCATAGTCTACCTCTTAAGACAGACCAGAAAGTATTCTAACTTACTCCTCATAACTGGGCTCTGCCTTCTTAACCTAATAGTAAAGTTTATCTACTCTAGGCTTCAGTTAATGATCCGTACTGCAGCCCACAATTCTCCTGATGAATTCAATGGGCTTTCTCCCATTGAACATGCAGCTCAACAACGCTTCACATATAAGCAGTCTTTTCTCTTTGTCTTCTGACAGATTTTTTTTCCAGCTCATCCAGTGATTTACAACATCTCAAGATAATCTAAGAGCACATAGTTCCTGGTAGGTAGGCCTACAGCCCCTTTCAGCTGTAAGTAGCTATGGGAAACCTCCACTCCTTTCGTATCCCATAAGGAATTATGAGGATTGTATCTCTCAGGAGGAAATGAGGTAGGAGATTGGGGCAGAGCAAAATCAGTAAACCAAATGGACATGACCTGTCAGTCATGGGGACCCTGGACACCTGCACAGGACACACAATCCAGGTTGACTGCAATTCTCAAACCCTATACCTGATATCAATCAGAAAAGTGCCATTATCAATTCTTCATTTACATTTAGTGCAAAATCAAGCAGGTCTTTGCTAAAACACTTTAAGTCTGACATCAGCTTAAGAGAGTTTCTAGTAGGACAACCATCCCAAGTGCCTTATTTGCATGGGAAGAAGCAATCAAAGAACTAGATACTGTATACCAAATCCTTGCCTTAATGGCCCATTAATCTTGTGAGTCTTTTCTCACTGGCTCCCTCTCACTCGGCAGTGTGTACTTCTTTTCCAACTTCAATAAACGTATTATAGACTGCTAGACAGTGTTAGTTTGTTTAGTTGAATTCAAACACCTATAGTAATTAGAAGCCAATAGAATATTCACCTCTGACAGAACAAAAAATAAATAAAAATTTTTTAAAAAATTTTAGAAAGATACAAAGGAAAGATCATTTTGTATTTATATATACAAAATAGTTAGGATAAATTTACAGCTACTTTCTCTTAACTCAATGAGAAGAAAGAGGTGTACTAACAGTGTTTGGACAGAATATCCTGTCTGCTTCTTGTACTATGGATAACCACTAAGAAGATAACAATGTACAGTGTATTGACTATCAAAAGTGTCCTATTAATCAGCTGTGAAACTGTCTCATTCATATTTATTTCTCAATAAAAAAATAAATATATAAAAAAATGTAAACCTTGTTACCTTCTCTGTGTCTTGTCCAATTCTTTGCTGATAACACAAAGAACCTGTAAAGAATCTCTCCAGGACCTAAGAGCTGGTAATATTTCTATTTAGCCCTTGCTTAAACTAGGCACTTTAAAATATGATCCTTAAAATAATTTTATTTTGCACAAAATACCTTACAAACAAAAATGTGCAGCTTTTTGAGCCTGAATGTGATAAGGCTTTGTTGGAAATGGTGGAGTTTTTTCATGAATGAATGGGCAGTACTTACATCTACATGTGGCATTTATAGTTTAAGATATAAATATGACCATCCATTGGTCAATAAGTACCCCTAAATACTATACTAT
>NW_004524852.1:799406-811134 GCF_000260255.1 Octodon degus
TTTTTCTACAGATATTGTTACCCTTATATGGAGAACCCTAGAGAATGTCATATATCACAGAAAACCCACTACACTGCTAGCCCTTAGAGAAAAAATTGAAAATGCATATGCAGCATTCTCAATAACCAGGTGACCCAAGCCTTACTAATAAAAGTCTGGAAGTAAATGACCACCACTTTGAGCACCTCTTATGATTATAAAGGACAAAGTTAACTTGTATTAATTTCATTATGCCTGAGTAAATTTAGTATGAAAGTATTTATACAAGTTTTTCTTTTCCTGGAGTGCATATACTTTTTGGCAGACTATATACTAAGAATATATACTGTGTACTATACTATATACTAAGAAAAGGTATAGACTGAGTTTTATAAGTCTATAATTAAATATAATTTAAAACATGTTATTAAAATGCTTAAGCTCAAGAAGCTTAATTTTACTTGGTGTCTCTTTTCTTAGCCCCAGCCTAAAATATGCTAAAAGAAATCATGTGATTTTCTTAAAGTACTAGTAAACTATGTGTGGGTTTGATTTTAAAGATGGCATCATTTTATAATGATATAAAAATTATGTTTCTGTTGTAAATTGATCATATATCCTAGTAGCATACCTTTTCAGTAAAACATTTAAGTCCATTGATTACAGACAGTGCATTCTAAGGGAAAAAAAAATTTTTTTTTGGCAAAAACAAGGAATGAAACCAAGCCCCTGCCCCTGCCCGGGAAACACCTAATCCAACGAACCAACCCCCCCACCCCCGGAAAAAGGTTTTAAAAAAAAAAAAATTTTTTTTCTAAAATCTAGTTGTCCTAATGCAATTTATCATGACCTTAACATGATGTAAAAGTCATTAAATTGTCCTGTTGAGTTGTTACCTCATGTATAGCCATTGTTATGGCTTCTTTGTATGTAGCTGTATTCCTAAAGCTTCATGTTGTCATGGATGGGGCTTTGGGGGAATTGCTGGATCGAGGGTACATAATTCTGTCTCAGTTACTCTTCTTTCATTGCTGGGACAAATATCCGACACTCAAAATGAAAGAAGGAAAGGTTTATTTAGCTCACAGTTAGTGGAGGTTTCAGTCAATACTCAGCTGGCTCCAAGGTAGAGCGGCACATGGCAGAGAGCAACCTTTCATGGAGGGGGCAAAGAGCAAGAGAGCAAAGGGAGGGGCTGCAGCTCAGGCAGCTAGCCAGCCTCTCAATCCTCCTTATACTGTAATGCAAATTACCTACCCCAGACAGATGCAGTATCCACACCCACAGTAATCAATCACAGACTCCAGAAGCCACCCCATGACTGCATGAGGCTTTATGGGCACAACTATACACAAACCATAACAGATACTGAGATGAAGGATGCAATACTGGGATTGATCATGGTGTAATGCCAGGATTAAGGGTGTTGTGGTGGATTGACAACTGCTGGTCAGCTTGTAACATCCCGCTGAACTGAACCATCATGGTGCTGAGTGTAGAGGGCACACCTGAGGATTGTTGTCAGTGGCATTACAGAACTAGAGGGGAAGAGATTGTACTGTTGATTCTTCTGGAGAAGCTTATCAAGCTAGATTTCCTGATATGAGCTCAGCTGTTTTGATCAATGGAGGTTGCTGAGGATGACTGCAGTTCTTTCCTGGAGACCTCTGGTCCTTACTTTAAACATCACTTCTTGGCTCTGGTGCAGATCCTTCAGGCTGCTGGCACAGATCCTTCATCCCTTTGACTCACCACTGACCTTTGGGCCTTTCCAGTGCAGATCCTTGACACAGACTCACATGAGATGTTGTTGTGGGCGCTTGGCCTCCAGATGGGCTCAAGGAGGACACTGCCATGGGCTCCAGGTCTTTAGCTGGACTCATGCAGGACATTGCCATGGGCTCAGGCTCTCAGCTGGATTCTTTGGGTCTCTATTGTGTGGACAGATCTCCTGCACTCTTTTGCACTTCACTCTGCATGAATATTATAAAATAACCACAAATTATGTGTTTTATATTAAATTGTTTCCCTCATAAACCCTGACTGCAACAGGTTTGGAAAAAATATGAGACAGAAAGAAAGACGCTACTTGTCACTTGTAACTTGCTGCTTGCTGTCTTTGTTGCCTTCTGCCTGCCATGAACTATTTCTTCTCTGTGATGTCCCCTGCCATGTCACCCTGGCTTGCAGCCAGCCAACGTGAACTGAAACCTCTACAAACTGTGAGCCAAAGAAACCTTTCCTTCTTTGGGTGTCAGGAATTTTGTCTCAGCAACAAGAAGAGCAACTAAGGCACTTGGCTGGACAAAGCTTTGTCCCTTTCAGTCAGGAAGGAGAAATTTTTCTTTAATCATCCTTACCTTGAAATATATTTAGAATTAAATATTTCAATAAACAGTATGTAGCAAAGGCTGACTGTAGTGAAGAGGTTTTTATCAGTCACAGTATGTAAACACCTAAAAACTAAGTCATAATGCAAAGTACATTTCAAATATGACAATATACATGGTTTTGGCTGGGAAATAGACTTTAATTCTTGTAGCTTCTTTTCTAAATTTTTCTAGTGCTATTGTGTGTATATCTAAGAAATTTTAAATCCATTTTCACTACTTTTAAAAAAGCAAATGTAGCTTGATTACTAAAATTGTAGTTCTTAGTATTTGGAATGATTAAGTGATATGCTTTCTGCCCAAATGGTAATTGATGTTGATTTACATTTAAAAGAACCATAAAATGTACTTAAATACACTTTCTGATAGAATTAAATTTGACAAGAAAATTGGCTTCCTTTTATTATCTTAGATACTATATTTCTTCCTTCAATTTTACTGCACAAACTAGATTTGCTTTGCTCTCATTAATTTATTTTACATTTCCTTGTAAATTTTGTAACTATTGCCTGTCAAAATTCTAATGTTTTGAGGTTCAATCACTTATAGAATATATGAGATTAAATTTAACAATGGAATCTCCATAAATCCCATAAGGACCTCTCTTTCTTTTTTTTTTAATTTTATTTGTGTGTGTGTGTGTGTGTGTGTGTGTGTGTGTGGCCAGCTCTGCCCACCAGGGGGCGGGACTGGCTGGCATGTGGTGCTGGGGGATTGAACCGCGGTCCCTATGATTTGCTAAGCTTGTTCTAAGTAGGTGCTTTAGTCCACTGAGCCATCTCACCAGCCCCAAGACCTCTCTTTGTAACATGTGTTCTTGCTCATATTTGACTAAAGGGTGTGCAACAGTGTTCTCAATTGTCCATCACCTCCCTTCCAATGTGAGACTTGACCTGACTTGACTAGCTGAGAAGAAAGCTATAAGGGTATAAAGGGACCAACCCACATGGCTAATTAGCAAAGCATTCTAGGACAAGGTTGAAGGAACTGTTGGGATCAAAAAGGAGTCACTGCGTTGACCTTACCCCACACGAAAAAAAAAAAAATCAGGGCCACAGAAGTCATAGAAAAAAACGTTAACTCCTTACATTTTTTTTCTTTGAAATATGGCCTTACTTGTAGTTTAGGCTGTTCTTGAACTCACTATGTAGCTCAGTCTGGGTTGGAACTTCTGGCAATCTTCCTGCCTCAGCCTCCACAGTTCTTGAATTACAAGAATATCACCAAGCCTGGTAGCAAACAAACAAACAAACAAACAAAGTACAGTTATTACACGTGATTGCCTAAAAGCAGTCTTCCAGTAGGTGGAGCTATTGGATATCTCCTTGGTAGGGAGGGGCGGGGGTGACGAGCTCGCTGCTCAGCTGGAACACGCAGGCGCCGAGGGCATAAGTTAACAGTGCCAGCCGGGGAGATAGCTCAGTACAGTAAGCTCCTGCCTGGGGGTGGGGTCCTGAGTTCAATCCCTGGTACCACTAAATAAATAAATAAGCAAAAAATAAAATAAATTATTAGCACCTGTAAGGAATTAAAGAGGCAGAGTTTAATATAAGATGTTTTATTTCAAAATGAATGGGGGAAAAGGGAAGAGTAGGGAGCATTGGAAAGGCGAATACCCCTTGTCCTCGGCTCCTCTCATTTAGAACTAGTGCTTCTCTCCTCCCACCCCCGTCCCCACTCCCATGTGGGAGAACCTGATCGGCTCTGTGGCTGTCTTTGACCCTAACCTTGGCACCTCTAAAGGGTAGCTATGTATGTAAATGTATAGGGGGGATGTGTCTTTTACATATTAAATGCAAGTCCTTAGGTGGCTGTCCCTTGTCTCATTTATATTTTATTAGAAGTGGGTGAAGGAGGCTGGTGATCCTGATATTTTTTGTTCCATGCTTCCTCCGGGCTTGGTTAACTTTTTTTGATAAATTCTTACAGTAAGTGTTTATGTGGCACCCTTCCAAGTCCTGCCTCTCTCTCCTCTTCTACCTTTGTCTTTCTAACTGCTCTAACTGTGGAGGCAAAAGCCGATTTTAGTAAGATTCCCTATTAAGAATATGAGAGTTTTTATATAATGGAGAACTACTCAGCCATAAAAGATAAACTTGAGAACTTTATAGTAAATGGATGCAACTAGAGACCACACCCACAAGTCTAACAAGTCAGACCCACATGTGTAAACTGTCTCACTAATGTGAAAGGCTCAGTGGGTAAATAGCACTCAAAAAGCAAAAGAGATATTGTGAATTGGGAAGAAATTATTCAAAAGAAAAGGGAAAATGTGATGAAAAAAAGGGAAAAGAGAGGAAGGAAAGAAAAATATAGATGTAAACAAGGTAGTTATACTGCTAGTTTCTCTTAGTTCATTGAGAAGAAAGGTTTCTGCTAGTATTGTTTGTACAATATCTCATACCTGCATCGTGTACTCTGAGTAACTGCTCAGAAGGTAACAAAACATAATGTATTAATTATTGTTACTCTCCTATTATCTTGTGAAATTCTGTTTTACTTTTTTTTTCCTTTTCATATAAAAACATAACACATAAAAGAGGCTTTCATCCTGTCTTCCCCTGCCTGGAGCCCTTTCCCAGCATCCTGACTTTGGTTTCTGTATTTGCCTCCTCACTCTCTAAGGGTATATTTTTTAGGCTCAAGCATCTGGCCCATCGCACTTATCCTCCATCTGCCTTTGACAGAACCTTCACGCCAACCCAGCAATCAACAACTGCCCAGATGTCACAGCACCTCAGATCCCTCAAGACTGGAGTATGGACCAAACAGGAGAACTGCAATCCAGAGTTTAAAATAGACGTTTAAAAATAGCATGGTTAAAGACTAGCTATTTCTCTAGCTCTTTCATGTGGAAAGTGGAAACTTCCACATCCTGCTTTGCAAAAAAGAGGTTTCAAAGGAGCCACATTTTCAACATTTTCTGGGCCCTCTGGTGAGCCAAAGCTAATCTGCATGTGAATGTCCTGGCTTTGGCTCCACCCCATCTATAAACTGGAGAGCTTTTGCGCACCTGAGGGTGTAGACCAGTTCCCCTCCCAATCTGGTCGAATTACAAAGAAGCTCATTTCCTTTATATCTATGGGATTTTTCAAATGCTCGTTATGGTAGGCAGGCAAATGGCCCCAGATAGTCAAGACCCAGATTCAGGCCTCTTGGTAATTTGAGGGCATGATTCACTTCCATATGTTAAATTGTAAAACTAAAGAATTAAGTGACATACCTCCCCCCGCCACCCTGTGCATTCATCACACAATGTTGGAACAGACCTAAAGGAAAGCATAGATAATAGATAGCTACAGATATTTTGGCTCAGAAGAAGAAGACCAGAAGGAGCCACTGGACCACTTTAGCTCGGAAATCCAGTTCAGCCAATGTGGGAAGTATCTTGATTGGATTTTTAAGACCTAGGAATTATTGTCAGTCTACCCTTGAGGCTCTTAGTTCCACCCTCTGAGTCACCCTTCTTCTGTCATGAAAGACAACATATATTTGCAATTGAATAGTGTCATTAGCCTGCTTCCTGCCAGCAGATTTTGGGGGTCAGATAGCCTCCTTTTATTTTGCACTCTGTCCCTTTCAGTTTAAACCACTATTGTTTCTACAAAAGTAATTTTCTCAAGAACTTTGTTGGTTTCCCATAGGTTTCTATGAAATTCATGTCATTGGGTATAAAAAGGTACCCCACCAAATATTTTCCAGACAACCTACATCTTTGGCTGCTGTTAGGATAGCTGAGAGGTGATACTTTAATCTTCCTGTAAATCCTCTGTTTGATTGAGAGAATGTGTGTGACACATCCTTAATCTCATAAAAGATCCCTTTGCCCAATTGAGTGTTTCACCTTTTAATCTTCCTGAAGCTTCAATTAAAAATTGTATGGCCATATTCTCAGTTTATTTCTATGCAACATCTTCATTTTAGCATTTTTCCAAATAGAGAGATTAATTAAAAACTCTAAGGGCTCTGGGGGGCCCGGAGAGATGGCTCAGTGGAATAAGCACTTCCCTGGCAAGCGCAAGGGCCTGAGTTCAATCCCCGGTTCCGCAAAAAAAAAAAAAAAAAGAAAGAAAGAAAGAAAAAGAAAAAACACTCTAAGGGCCAGCCAGACAGCTCAGTGAATTAAAGTCCCTGCTTTGGCAGAGCACAGTGCTGTTTTGATCCCTGGCATGCTTTGCTGAGGATGCACTGAGATGGCAATTGAAACTGGGCATGGTGGCATGCCTGTAATCCCAGCACTTAGGAGGCTGAAAACTGGAGAATCACTATGAGTCAGATCTATGTAGTGAGATACTGTATACCCTGTAGGCCCTGTACTAAATTAAAAAAAAAAAAGTACAAAAACTCTAAGGCTAATTCTTCTCCATTTAACAACATTCTTTTCAATTAACCTATCTTCTACTTCATTTCACTACAAGCAACTAGAAAACACCCAGAGCTCTTTCAGTTCTTTTCTAGTGATATAGGGGAATAAAATTCACAACCTAAAAGATACCTGGGATGAGTCCGTGTTCTCTAAAACTGAAGAATGAATTTTAGGAACAGACAGAGGTTAAGCAAAATATTTTTATTGGGGAAAGAAAACTTCTGTCCGAGAGAAGGATAGAAGGTGGGCCTGAGTAGGTTGTCCCCAAGAAGCTGTCTCTTCCAGGGACTTTTATAATGTAAAACCATGCAGTGAGGCAGGTCTAAAGTGGAGAACATGGGAACTCACTTCGATGGGCATGAGGTGGGACAAAACTATGGTCAACCAATGAGATTACAAGCATCATTGTTCAGGTAGAGTTGATTAAATCCAGGACCAAATGGAGAAGCGAGTCATGTAGCAAGTGGGCATGAATACAGAGCAGGAGTTATCTGGTAGCCAGCCAGTAGCAGTTGGACTAGTGACTCTTCCTGGCTTCCTCAAGGTAGTAATCAATCCTGAATGCTTATCTTTAAGCAGGTCAGCATTTGTTCGACTTTGGTCTCTAGGTCTGGCCCACAGCAGGAGCATCCATCTCTCTCACAATTGCATCCTATCTTGTGTTCCATGCTGTCTCCTTGAGGGCCTGGTGCTGTCTGACTGCCTATAATATTTCTATCTAATTTAGCTGCTACAACACTAGAAAATCTCTTCTACTTTATAACCAAATTGGTCACAAGTTCTGTTTTCCATGTCACTAAGAGACCATTTCATAAAGTTTTATTTTGCCACTACCCTCTTGCTTCAGTTTCAAAATATGTTCCTCACTTCCTTCTGAGCCTTCACATACAGTATTCTTAAAATCCAAATCACTCCTAATGGTCTACTCAAGGTAATTTGTTTCTAGCACATCCCACAGAATTCTTTTGTCTTTCACAAACTATTGTCTTAATACAGAGCACACTTTGTTTGTGTCTGTGAAGAAAACATGCTAGAGCTGGAAACTTACCAAAGCATATGAGGTTGTAAACTCCACTGTGGAGAAAGTCGGATGGCAAGAAGGTGTGAGTCACAGGGTTGCTGATGTTGTTGTTTTCTTCTTTTGTTTTAATTTTCTTCTTACTGATACAAGAAAATACAAAAATTCATGAAGATTAACAAAAACACAGAAGTAGCACTGATAATCTCATACAAGAATCTGAGAGGCATCTCATCCTAATATAATAAAATAGATTGTTACCAAGAGTCCTATAGATTTTTTTCAGGGACTCTGTCTGGGTTTTTGGTGTCCTGAACAAAGAACTGGACAATATATGCCCCCCAAAAGGTAGTGAATAGTTACATTTATTAAGATAGAAAAAGAAGTATAATCTGTAAAATAAGAGCTGAGAGAAGCTGACGGGCCACAAGATTAATGGTGGGGAACTTTTCTGTCTCTCATTCTTGAGCCTGATGTCATTACTAAGCTGTCCTCTTAAAACTATTTTATTTCATGCCAGAAGACTGAAGATACTGTGATCTGATTGATCCCAGGTGCAAGGATTAGAGTTTGTGTTATATGAATATGTCCCGGGTCTCCACAATTGACAAGTCATATTCACTTGTCCAGCCAGCTTGCCCTCCCCTAATCTCCTGCTTCAAGAAGGAGCTATATTTATCAACACTTTGCCAGGCTTCTCTTCCTGTGCACAAGCTTTATCTCACAATCAGGGGTCTCCCCCAAAAAGCACTTCATAAGCTTAAAGCCCAGCTTATCTGCAAGGTAGGTCAAGGACTATTTCTGTCCTCCATTTTTTTTTCTCAAGTATTCCTTATCTTCTCTGCTTCTACATCCAGAAATAACTCCCAAACGTAACTTAGAGAAATTCAATAGGAACTCTGAGTATAATTCTGTCAGGTGCAATGAAAAGAGAAAGAGAATTCCCATGCAATACAGGTGGGAGTTCAAACATATGAGGGGTTCAAAGCATGTCACCCCCAAATATGTCATTTGATACATTTATTATTATTATTATCATCATCATTATTATTTTCCTTTTTCTTTTTTGTTTTTTGAGGCAGGATCTTGCCATGTAGTGCAGACTAGTCTTGAACTTCTTGAACTTGCTTATGTATCCCAGGCTGATCTCAATCCTCCTGCCTCAGCCTCCCAAATTCTGAGATTGTAAGCATACACCACCATGTCCACTGGCATATTAATTATTATATTGATTATTCTAAGCTAGAAGAAATTGAAAATGAGCCAGTGCAGGTTACTTTCTCTTCCTCTAGGCTGCCTAAATTAATTTTTTTTGTTTTTTTAAGTTTCCTTTTTGGTAAAGGAAATTTTTATTAGTAAAAGCACCTAAACCAGGAAGAGAGTTACTCTGATATAATATTTATCTCAGAGAAAGAAACATTTATCTGATTAGTCAAACAATATTTACTCACCATATTTTCTCCTCTGACC
The DNA here is from genome assembly GCF_000260255.1 of Octodon degus. NCBI lineage: Eukaryota > Metazoa > Chordata > Mammalia > Rodentia > Octodontidae > Octodon > Octodon degus. The sequence continues at coordinate 808,630 of NW_004524852.1, forward strand.
TGAAAATTTGTCTCTATTTTTCCAACCCCAAAACTTAAACCTCTATTCCTTTCTGTAATTAAGGATGATATACATCTCAATTGTCTGGCCCCTACCTTGACTCTCCTATCTTTGTAAGATTCTCATGTACATGTACGTAATTAAAATTGGTTTTCTCCTGTTAGTCTGTTTTATGCCAATTTAATTCATAGATTAGCCAAAGAAACTGAAAGGGTAGACAAAAACAAGTTCTCCATCCTTACTCATGGCTTAGATCAAGAGATGCCCCTAAAGCCTCAAGTATTGATGACAAGGTTTTTGAAAGGTGATAAAATTGGGGGGCTGCTATCTGACTTACTATTAGCCTGTGGGGTCTCATTGGAACAGGTGTGACCTGGAAGTTCTCCCTCTCTGCCTCCCCCACCTGCGTCCGCACCTTCTCCCTCTGTCCTCTGCTTCCTCCCTGCCAAGCCATGATCCTTTCTCCATCATGTCCCTCTGTCATGGGTTTCTGTCTCAGAGCCTGCCAACCACGCAAGGACTGAAACTTCTAAAGCATAAGCCAAAGTAAGCCTCTCCTTCACAATTCACAGTTATCAGGTATTTTGTCCCATCATTGAAGACAGTAACTAAGACACCAGTAAAGGAAATAATTTTGGAGTGTTTTTAGATGTCAATTAAGAGTGAGAAGACCAGGCTACAAGGAAACAGAAAAAGATACTGGTATTCAAATATGTATGGTAGACATATCGAAATATGTCTTTGTTTGTTTTGCCGAAACTAAAAAGCTCTAATGGTTTTTTTCATGTGTTCAAGATTTTAAAAAATGGCCTAATATGACTTCAAAAAATCCTTTGATTCTAACTGTAACACTGTGATTCCAAAGTATAAAATTTTTATCAGTATTGGTTTAGAAGTGTGACTCTCAAAATGCTAGTTTTGACATTAATGCTAAGCCCTTATTAAAATGTTTTCTGATTCCTCAGGGTTGTTGGCTTCTGGCACTATTCCAACCATCGGGAGCCCAGAAGAAAACTGAGTGAAAAGTAAAGATTTGAGTATTTAGAGGCCAAACTTGCTAGTTATCAGTGAACTTATTACACAACAACATTATCAGCTTTATGGGAATAACACAAATAAGTACCATACTTAAATTTTGAATTCTAGTGTTAGATTTTTGTCAACTTGGCTCTTTCAAATCAGAGAAACTTAGACTAGACATGGTGGTGAGAGCCTGTAATCCCAGCGCATGGGAGGGTGAAAACAGAAGGATCACTACTAGTCCAATCTGTGTAGTGGGATCCTGTAGATCCTGTACTAAATACATAAAAAAAAAAATTAAAAATCAAAAAAAAATTTAATGATCCTTTTTTTCTCCTTCAACATATTCTTTACTTTATTTCCTTGCTGTTGGTAATTCTGCCTCTGTTTATGTTTAGATTTACTTAAGAACTGCCATTCTCATTTTCATGTCATTTGTTCACTTAAGCATGAAGTTGGGAGTGCTGGAATGTGTTCCTACAGTAGTCTGGGATTCAGCAGTCACATTTTATTTATCTATCTACTCATTCATTCATTCATTCATTTCAGTACATGTTTGTAGTACATAATGGTTATATTCATCATGCAGAGTTGATACATGGATATAACGCATTTCAGTTATTTGTATTCCCCCTTCTCCTCTCACTCCCTTCAGTGTGTTTTAAAGCTCTCCAGTGAATTCTAATGTGCAGCCACCAGACTAAAGAATTAATTGCCTAGAACATTTTAAGGAGGTTGTTCCTCTTCTGAACTCCTGAAGAGATGCCCACTGACATGACTCTAAGAACAACGGCATTCTGCTGACAGGACTAAAGACTGGTCAGAGTCCTGAATTTAGGGACATAAAATGGTATAAAGTCAAGAGTCAGAAGCTTAGCTAATACCAAGGTAGCTAAAGGAAGATTTTCTTTCATATCTTCCTGAACTTTAGGAAACTTCTTGAGCAAAAGGTCCTTTCTCACCTATGCGCAGTTTCCTCAAGCCCTGCCTACATCCAGTTGAAACTGAAAACTTCTTTCATCTGAAGCCCTCCTTATCCTCTAATGTAAGACCTAAAACTATAAACATTCTAGAAAAAACACAGGAAAATACTTCCTGACATTAATCTAGGCATTTATTTTACCAAAAAATATAGGCAACAAAAACAAATATAAACAAGGAGAACTATATCAAACTAAAAACTTTTTGTACAAAGACATATCATAGTAAAAATGCAACCAAGAGAGTGGGATAAAATATTTTATTTTATTTTTTTTTTAGAATGAAAACTTACATTTTTACTCTTTGTCAAATTTGTGATACCATAAATATAACACTGTTAATGATTTTTTTTTCAACAAATAATACACTGCATATATTCTTCTTAGTGGTTAATTGTTGTACAAGATGTGGACTTGTGATCCTATTTACAAACACCATTAGAACAAATCATTCTATTCATTAACAGAATGTAACTATATATCTATCCCAACCACTTTGAATACA
>NW_004524852.1:817789-820255 GCF_000260255.1 Octodon degus
GGGCTATTTATCATTTGATTTCAATGAGACAGAATACTAGCAAACAACTTAAACAAAACAGAAGTATTGCTACAAACAGCAAAAATAAACAGAAGCCTAAGTAAGCAGGTCCCTTAATAGGGCTTAAGAAAGATGCCCAAACCACATGGAGTCCTGTCTTAGTTATTTTCTCCCACCACTGAGACAAAATATCCAACATCCAAAGAGAGGGGAGGAAAGGTTTATTTAGCTCACAGTTTGTGGAGGTTTCAGTCCGTACTCAGCTGGCTCCAAGGCAGGGCAGCATATGGCAGAGGGGCAACTAACAGTTCACATCAGTAGAAGACAGTTAAGGCAACGAGGGACCTTAGCAGCATCTTTCTGTTCCTTTTATCTTATACGGACTACCAAGATAAGGGCAGTGCCAGATCAATCAGTAGGTTTATTTAGTAATCACACACCTTTAAGCCCTCTGAAAATGACCTTTGACTGCAAGAGATTTTAGGGGGACATCTAGACACGAAGTATAATAAGTCTCATCTGCATGTTCTTCACAACACACCACAGCTGAAAGATCCTGAGAGCTTGGGTGTGTTATATCTTGAACATTAGTTCACCGAGCTCACGTACTGCAGGACATCCTGTTCTGGGAAGAATAAGGACACATCCTGTATGTTCTGAATATGTGCTCCTCATTTCAAGATGTTGCATTCCATGGATTTTCTGAGAACTAAAGCAGAAGTTAAGGAAGCAGGATTGGCCAGGGCCATCCAGGGACCTATCTCCTTGCTAGAGGTTGATATCTAAAATACATAAGGAACATCAACAATTCAGTTGTTCAAAATTAATAACCTGATTTAAAAGTAAGTTAAGGACCTGAGTAGATATCTTCCCAAAGATGAGACACAAATGACCAAAAAGCATATGAAAAAAATTGTTTTACATTAGAAAAATGCAAGTCCAAAATCATGATGCACTATCACCTTATGTCTATCAGAACAGTTATCATAAAAAAGACAAGTGTCAGTGGGGATACAGAAATATTGGAATATATATAACATAATACAACCCTTAAATAAAGGAAGGTCTACAATCTGTGGTCATTGTTTGGATGTTTAATGGCTCCCACAGACCTACATGTTAAAGGCTTGGTCCAAGTGTGGTGCTAGTGGAGGTGATGGAGTACTTAACTTGGCAGATTAAATTTCAAAGCAGTAAAGCAAGGAATGAGAGTTACTGCCCCTAATAAAGAGCAGCCAACGACCTTGTGCCAGGACAACAGAACAGAGGCCTCAGGGGCATCCTGGGAATCTCCCACATGCATCATAAGCTCAGAGAAATACAAATTGTTTTCTCAGACTTCATGGTAGAATTATTTCAACAAAAAGGCTTGGGTTTCCCTGTGTGAGATTTGTTTTTTCTTGTTCAGTCAGCAAGGCATACAGAGGCACTATACTCTATGTTCAAGGGGGCTCAGGTAATAAACTCAGCTTTATACCTGTGATGTTGGTTTTGCAGGCATGAAGGATGCAAGAGTTATGGGGTGATGATAATTTCCACCAATTTTAAAAGGAAAGTTTGGGATTAGACAGTCTGCCACAGTGTCATGATCCCTGTAAGCAAGCCCAACAGGGCAATGCAAGGAGCTGTGAGGACAAAGACACACAGTGCATTGGAGACTCCAGGAAGTTATGAAGAGTTAGCACCATGCAACACCTGCCAAGGGAAGCCACAAACAGCATGGAGAAAAGCTGCCAAAAAGAAAGGTCATGTGGGTTGTGGGTTGCAAGGCGCAAAGCCATGTGGGCAGGGCTGCCAAACCTTTGGGAGCCTGCCCCATGCCATGGCGTACCCTGAATGTTGTGCCTGGAACTTTGGGGTCTAGTATTTGCCCTGATAGATTTGGGGCATGTTTTGTACTGATCCCCATTTTCTTCTTCCTCATTTTTGAAATAGGATGTTTATCTTGTGTCTATCCAATTCTATCTTGAAAGGATGTGATTGTTGCATTGTTGTTGTTGTTGTTGTTGTTGTTGTTGTTGTTTGTATAGACTCACAGTTAAGCTTCCTTGGGTCTTGGAGGAGACTTTGGACTTGGACTTTTAGCAATGCTGGAATAGTTAAGACTTTGAGGACTCAAGATTGTAATCAATTTACTCCTCCTTCTGGGTCCTTATTCTGCAGAAAGCAAAGAATGAGGCCCATGAACAGCAGTGGGGAAGGTGCCAGGTGTGATTTATTAGACAAAATAAAGGAGCACCTGCTTAGGCAAGCACAAGGACCAGGGTTCAATCCCCAGTGCCACATTCCACTCCAGCCCTGCCCACAGGCACACTGAGCTGACTACCAAGGCTGGGTGTGGTGGCGCACTCCTGTAATCCCAGTGCTGGGGATGCTGAAGACAAGAGGATCACTACAAGTTTGAGCTGCATAATGAGACCCTGTACCAAATATACTGGAAGGAAGGAAGGAAGGAAGGAAGGAAGG
>NW_004524852.1:820810-840910 GCF_000260255.1 Octodon degus
AGGAAGGAAGGAAGGAAGGAAGGAAGGAAGGAAGGAAAGAAGGAAGGAAGGAAAAAGAAAGAGAAACTCTCACTAACTAAGAGGGGCTCCAACAAAGGATGCTACTGAAACACCTAAATTTAGGGACTTACATGCAGCCTTCAGCAACTGGTTTTGGTGGGTGTACAAGGGGCAGTTTGTACAAGTGACCCATTGGTGGGTCCCATCTGATGGCATTTCCAAACTTGGCAGAAACCTGCAAATGAAGGGTTGCAGTCACTGTTATTGTTACATAGACCTCTGACATCAGGAAAGCAGAATTGATTACTCTTTTATCCTTTGAGCTCTAATTAGGATTTTATCTCTAGTGTCTACTCAGGCCCTAGCTTTGTTCTGCTAGTTGTCCCTTTATCTCCTGCTCTCTGGATGAAATGAGTGTATTTTACATTGTTAGCAGACATGAACCTTTTTGGGCCAGGGCAGAAAGTTTTAGTTTGGCAGAATGCTATGGTTTGAATGTCTCTCCTAAGGCCATGTGGTAAGGGCTTGGTTCCCAAGAAGACACTACTGAGAGGTGATGGAACTTTTAGAAGATGGGATCTGGGGCTGGTCAAATAGCTCAGCAGATTAAAGCACCTGCAAGCAGGCACAGAGGCTAGGGGTTCAATCCCCAGGCCTACCATGCTGGCCCCACCCCTCAGGGCACACAGAGATGGGTGATTAAGACTGGACTTGGTGGCGCACGCCTGTAATTCCAACATTTGGGAGGTTGTAAACAGGAGAATCACTACAAGTCTGATCTAGTAGTAAGACCCTGAAAGCCCTGTAGACCCTTCCCTAAAATACAGAAGAAGAAAAAGAAGGAGGAAGAGGGGGAGGAGGTTGAGGTCCACAGGTCACTGGGGGCTATGCCCTTGAAGAGAACTGTGCGACCCCAGTCTCGTCCTCTACTGTTGTTCCCTGGTCATTTCACCATGTACTCCCTACCATTGTCATCTGACTCATCCATCAGAGGCCCACAGCAATATGTATGCCCACTCCTTGACTAGAGCATCTAAAATTGTAAGCTAAAATAAACCTTTGCTTCTCATAAGTTGATTATCCCAGGGGCTTTGTTATGAGGCTAGAAAAGCCACATGTTGTACTATTATTAATCATTCTTAAAAACATTATAGTAAGTGGAATAACCCAGTCACAGAAAGATAAGTACTATGTGGTTGCACCTATACAATGAATATAAAATGTAAGCATTCACTGAATGAAAGAGTGACATGGTGGTTAGCAGGGCCTTGGTGCAGTTGAGCACAAATGAGCATAAAAACAATTCACATACAGTCATTAAGCTCTAAGCTGTTACACAACACTATATGTCAACAACAATATATGGAACACTTAAAATGTATTAACTAGATCATATGTTACCGTCTTATTAGACCTAAATACCTTCCTTTTTTCATTTTAATCTTTTAATTTTTTTTCTCACTATGTAGTTCAGGCTGGCCCTGAACTTGCTATGTAGTCTAGATTAGCCCCAAACTCATGATGATCCTCTTTTCCACTCTCCCAAGTGCTAGGATTACAAGTTTGCACCACCACTCATGGCTTACAATTTAAAAGAAAAAAAATTAAAGCAATGGCCATGACTCATCCACATGGCAGACACTGACAAAGGATCTACAAACTGCTGTACAGGGTTTCAGGGTAAATCCTGAGGGGATTTGACTGACCTTGTCAGATACAAACGTTACATTTTTTGTTACATAGGTCTTGCTTTATCTTGGTCTTAACTATCCAGCAGAACGGTATAAAAACAAGGTATAAAAAGTAAAGCCATTTTAATATGCTGAGCTGTAAAAGGCTCAAGTCAACAACTTCTGACATTGCCAGTCATGTGGATACCCACTACTATTATAGACTACTGGACTATATTGGATTACTTTGCTGAATTCATGCACCTACAATATATGAATGGCAATGTAATGTCCATTTCTCACAAAAGTAAACAAAAAGGGGGATATAAATGAAGGATCATTTTGTAGTGAAAAAGATATATATATATATGTAAATACAATATATATGTAAATACATATATATGTAAATATATGTAAATACAAAATAACATAGATTTATAGCTTTCTCTTAGTTCAATGAGAAGAAAGTTTTGAACTAAAGTGTTTAGATAAGATATAATGTCTGCATTTTGTACTATGAATGACTATGGTGAAGGCAACAATATGCAATGTATTAATTATTGTAACTGCCCTATTAGCCTGTTTTGAAACTGTCCCATTGCTACTTCTTTCTCAATAAAATTAATAATAAAAAAAGAAAAAAAATAAAGGACAAAAAAACACATTTTCAAACAATTAAATTGTGTGCTGATATAGATAGATAGATAGATGATAGATAGATAGATAGATAGATAGATAGATAGATAGATAGATAAAATTAGTATAAGTCTCATTTCTTTAAGGCCTACATATTTGTTTATAAAAATAAGAAAAGAGACATAAGTAAAATAAAAAAGCATTAACAATGTTCCTCTCTGAATAAGGAGAGTAGATGTGGATGTTTTTGTCTTTCAGAATCTAAAATATGCTACCTGTTCTGTGCTTATTTAAAAGAAAGGAACAGGCATGACAGAAGTGACATGGGAGGGCAAGCACAGGCAGCAGGTGACACGACTACATCTGTGTGCACAGAAACCACATTCCAGGCTCTCAGCAGTAGCAGCCCCATTCTGGGTCACATGGTAAACAGCTCAAAAGACGTTCTGGGACCAATCAGGGGACCACAGAACACGAGCCATTCCGCCAGCGGGAAGAGCCTCAGAAATGCAGCGTGGGCTGCCTGCTGTCCTGGGTGCTGCTGTGATCTGCATTTGCCTTGGTAATGAAGCCGGCCCTGGAGGCTGGCACAGGGAACAGCCAAAGGGAGAAGTTGGAATAGGGCTGGCCTGTGCTTTGCTCCACTTCATTTTCTGGGTCAAAATCTGTCTATTGGTGAAAGTCAGCTTGTGAGTAATATCCACTGATAATCTTTTATTTTTTTATTTTGTACAGGTTCTAGTAATGCTCAGCATCAACCTACAGATGTTTTGTACACACGGGAAAGAGAATCTGTGACCATAGATTGCAAAATCACAGTCAGTTTTTCTTCCTATGTAATGCACTGGTATCAACAGCCCTCCAGTGGAAAGATGATTTACATAACTCATCTGTATTCTTCCAGTACAAGCTCACAGAAAGGACGATACTCCGTGGTGTTTCAGAAACCACTTTTGAAGCTCACCATCTCAGCCTTAACACTCAGTGATTCCGCTGTCTATTTCTGCACTGTTGCAGATACCACAGTGAGAGTAGTAACAGAAAGAGCCTTACAAAAACCCCAGGGCTCAGTAATAAACAGCCACCTGCCCTGAGAGCCTAGGAGAGGACAGGAAGAGGGCAGATGCAGATGCTGCAGTTGGAACTGATGGGGAGGCAGCTGATCTCCCCACGTGTGGGATCAATGAAAAACGAGGTCATGTGTGTAAGACCTGACTCTCAAGACCAAGTTTATCTCTGAGTCTTATGCCTAAGAATGATGGTAAAGTCCATCAGGCTGTTCATGCATAGTTTTTGCCTGTTCCACACCTATCTCTTCTTCTGGTAACCCCTTGATTGATCTTTCCCTAGACAAACCAAGACTTCCCTCCTCTTACCCATGTTGGAATTTGGATAAAGCCTACCCACCCATGGAATCCCCTGACCAATTCTTGTGGTTCATTCCTCTGGCCAAAATGATTGGTTCAAGTGTAAGCGCATTACCCATGCCACATCCCAAGTTTTATATGAAAATATTAGAAAGACTGCTGGGAATGTAAGAAGCCAGGATATGAGCCTTGGCCTGCCAGGTTCCCACCACGAGAGAAGATGACCCTATAAAAACAGAGAGCAAAACTAAATCTTGATAACATGTTTGGAACCGCTACACCCTACTATGACTGAAGCTGACCTACCTAAAACTTTTTTTTTGTATCCCCTTTTTTTCCCATAATTTTATTGAGAAACAAATAACAATGAGACAGTTTCAAACCAAATTGGTAGGACAGTTTCAATAATTCACACATTGCATACATTCTTCCTAGTGGTTAATTGCTGTACAAGATGCAGACTTGATATCTTATTTACAAACACCATTAGAACAAGTCCCTCTATTCATTAAGAGAATGTAACTATATATCTATCCTAACCACTTTGAATACACAGATACAAAATTCATCTGTATCCCCTTTTTTTGTTAAGTTCCGTTATTTGAATATTATAGGTGTGTTAACTCAGCAAAATATTCTAATAGAGTCCAGTAGCCCATAATAGTATTGGGTCTTCCACTTGACTGGCAATGTCAGGAATTGCTGACCTGAGTCCCCTACAGCTCAACATAACAGCATGGCTTTACTTCTTATATTTCATTTTTATACTTTTCCGCTGGATGGTTAAGACCAAGGTAAAGCAGGACCTATGCAATAAGAGTTGTAGCTTTTGGAACCTAAGACTTTTTTATTGCACACACCAGCTGTCCTAGCTTTGGTTCTCCCAGAAGCAGACAAAGAGTGTGACAGGCATGACTGAAAGGTGATCCATGGAGAAGCGGAAGGAGCACAGGGAAGAGTCTGAAAGCAAAGTCAGTCAACAAGAGGGTATTGTCAAGCCAGCTGCCACAGCGGACCACTGGAGCTGGGTCCTGCCAGAACAACTCAGGAACAGATGTGGAATACCTGCCCCAAGTTATCCTACCTGAGGGCACAAGGAGCTAGGGGATTGACACCTCAAGTCTTGTATGTCATTGGTGAGGGCAGCTCCTAGAATGGGGCATTTATTCTCTAGCACTTAGACCTGTGTACCAAGCAGAGTATGGCAGTAAGAGAAAACCCTTAGGCAAAGTAAGGCAGTGGTTGGCAGGAGCAAGGGGAGCAGCGTGTACAGAATTGGCCACACTGGGGCTGCAGCTAATCAGCAGATCACTGGTCTAGCATTAGAGGTCCTGGGTTCAATTTCCCAGCAGAGCGAAGAAAAACAATAGTTGGTGGGACAGCAAGAGCACAACTGTTTTGTTTCTTCATCCCTTAAGATATTTTGAGGTGGATTTTTCTATCCTTTGCCTTCAAAGCAAATACAACTCCAAACACTAAAAAGATCATATTTTGGGGTTTTTTTGGGTTTTTTCATAATTTTATTGAGAAACAAATAGCAATGAGACGGTTTCAAACCAAATTGGTAGGACAGTTTCAATAATTAACGCATTGCATACATTCTTCCTAATGGTTAATTGCTGTACAAGATGTGGACTTGATATCCTATTTACAAACACCATTAGAACAAGTCCCTCTATTCATTAAGAGAATGTAACTATATATCTATCCTAACCACTTTGAATACACAGATACAAAACGGATATTCATCTGTAGTCCCTTTTTTTGGTAAGTCCCATCATTTAAATATTATAGGTGTGTAAACTCAGCAAAATATTCTAAAAGAGTTCAGTAGTCCATAATAGTAATAGGTTTTCCACTTGACTGGCAATGTCAGAAATTGTTGGCCTGAGTCCCCTACAGCTCAACATAACAGCATGGCTTTACTCCTTATACTTCGTTTTTATATTTTTCTGCTGGATGGTTAAGACCAAGGTAAAGCAGGACCTATGTAACAAGAGTTGTAGCTTTTGGGTCTGATAAGGTCAGTGAAATCCCCTCAGGATTTATCCTGAGATCCTGTACCTTGGATTGTAGAACCTTTGTCAGTGTCAGCCATGTGGATGAGTCACGGCTCTTGCTTGGCCAATGAGCTAAAAAAGGCAGAAGGATTTTTTTTTCTTTTGCTCCAAATGCCTTCAGGGCAGGTTTGGCTGGCTTGAGTTGTGGGGATCGAACCACAGCAACCTGAGCCTGACTGCTTTGTTGAAGCAGCCACTTAAAGAACTAAGCTAAGGGGCAGGCCCCCCAAAAGATCACATTTTTAAAATAAACTACACAAAGTACATGTGTTTACTTATTTATTCATTTAGTTTTTTACTCTTTGCTACAATTCAAAACAGGAAATAACTCTTCAAATATCTCTTTACATATGGTCAGCAGTGTTTCCCCTCAACTCACCAAGTGCAGTCAGAACCAGGGACAAATGTAACGTGGGTGTCTGAAGGATTATTTGAACACTTGACTGCTCATTCCTCCTGCTCAGACTGATACAGGCAAAAGAAACTCCCAAACTGAAGAATACCTATGATGAGTCTGTGTTCTCTAAAACCAAAGAATGAGTTTTAGGTACAACAGAGGTTAGGAGCAGAATATATTAATTGGGGGAAAGAAAGCTGTTCGAGAGAGGGATAGAAGTGGGTCCCGAATGCGTTGCCCTGGAATCTATCTTTTCTAGGGATTTTTATGGAGCAAAACCATGAGATGAGGTGAGTCTAAGGTGGAAAACATGGGAACTTGCAAGGTGAGCACACGGTGGGACAAAACTATGGTGCATCGGACTGGGCATCGTGGAACGTACCTGTAATCCCAGCACTTGGGAGGTTGAAAACAAGGATCACTAGGAGTCTGATCTATGTAATGAGACCCTGTGGACCCTGTAGACCTTGTATAAAATTTAAAACTAAAAACTATGGTCCACCAATAAGATCAAAAGCTTAATTGTTCAGGTAAAATTGATTAAATCAGGATCAAATGGAGAAATGAGTCACGTAGAAAGAGGACATGAACACAGAACAGGGACTTTTGCGGTAGGGGGTTGGGTTAGTGACTCTTCCTGGCTTTTTCAAGGTGATTGATACCTATTTAGAATGTCAGTCTCTGATGTCCATCCCTAGGGAGGTATGCAGTTCCACTTGTTTAATCTTTTGTCTTAAGGTCTGCCCACAAGGGAGGTACCTGTCTCTGCCACAGTTGCAAGGTCTTGTCTTCCGTATCGGGTCCTCTGAGGGCCAGGCCCTGTCTGACTGCATGTATTTCTATCTCACTCAGCTGCCTAGAACAAGACGCACCTTGCTCAAGGCAGCCTGATTCATCTGCCTAAGGTGTCTCTCCAAAGGACTGAAAAATATCCAAGTTTCACCTGAGACAGTTATTTCCCTAACTCTAAAATTCTGCTCCCACTATTTGTTTTGCCCATAGTATGTTCACCTCCATTTCTACCTTTGAAACTCACCATGTTTCAAAGCCCATTTCTGTCTCTCCATTGGTACGCCGGCCCAGCTGGTACCACGGGGCACCACGCTGTGCACAGTTCTCCCTTGTTCAGAGGAGCCATGCTGGCAATTCAGAACTGGCCACGGCAAAAATATTTATACCACAAAAATCAGAATGCACTATATGAAAGATGACTTGCCAACACAATACTGCTTCTCCCTTTGAATCATGCCACTGTCACTATATGCCAATTATGAAGGTAAACAACACTGTTGGCCTTACACTACCTGTTTCATCTTCCCCTCTGACCTGAAAGCCCCCCTAGTACAGAGGGCTCACGCCGCTTAACATGGATTGTATATGCTGCAGGTGTTTAATGATATTAATACAACATTTGGAGAAAGGATTGTTTGTTTTACTTTGCTTTTACTGTCCTTGTGGGACAGCCACATTAGGAGACAATATTGTACACAAAAACAGTGAGAAAAATATCCCAGAAGAACAAAATGCTTTCAAATAACCTCCACTCTCTGTAGGAATTCAGAGAATAAAATTCCTCCAGCTATTGCGCATTGAGTAATTAGTTTAGCCCATTCCTCCCAGATATCTTGGAGCAGTAGAGAGGGTAGGAAAAGCTTAATGCCAGGAAGACCTTTAAATAAAGCCACACCATTGTTCCTATATTGTTCCTTGTACTCCAATACTACGTCTTCAATAGTTCATGGTCTTTAAATAAATGTTCTACCTGCCCACAGACTCAACTTTCTACCAAATGAATCCATAAATTTAAACACATTTCCAGTAAAAATGGAGAAGCCTTTTTATTTTTCAACTTGTAAAAATGGTTTTTAAAGGTTATCTGAAAGAATAAATTAGATAAATATCCAATAGAAAGTTAAATACTTGACATATTCAATATTGAAATGTGTTCTAAAACTATGCTTATTAAAGAAATGAGGTATTACAAGGATAGATATTCAAACTGATAGAACTAGAAAACCTGAAGTTATAAGAAAGTTATTCAGATGTAAGGAAGAATTTTGCATATGTTAATAAATATGGGAAGATAACTGGATAGCCATCTAGAAATTAGTCAGTAAAATTGGATACTACTTAAACAAATTCCAGGGGGCCAGGGAGATGGCTCAGTGGAATAAGCGCTTCCCTGGCAAGCATAAGGGCCTGAGTTCAATCCCCAGTTCTGCCAAAAAAAAAAAAAAAAATTCCAAATGAAAAAAAGTTGTAATTTTTCATTATGAAAGTACTAGAAGAATATGTGTGTGTACACATTTGTGTATAATTTTGAAATAACAGATTTTATAAAAATTACAGAAAGAAATACTGACAAATTTTGTAAATTAATTTTCAACATCTAAATATTAATAACACTGTACATTATAAGACACATGGTTATGATACTTCTAAGATATTACAACATTTGTGATATATATCAAAGCAAAGGCTACATATGACTAATATATTTTTTAAAAATCTCCAAGTCAATAAAACTAAAATGAATACAAATAGAATAAAATTATAGTAGAAGCCCATCAGCATCTCACAAAAAGCAAACAAAAATGACTGCTAAATACACAAATGTCCATTACTGCATAGTGGGTATTATAATTTTGAAACCAATCACACTGTTTGTCAGATTATACAATGTGCTGGCAAAATGATTAATTGATGCACTAGTGCATTGCTGGTAATGAGAATTTCTACAAATTTTTAAGAAAACTTTGGACAACAAGCACCTCAAAACTTTATAAATTATCCTTCTTTTGATTCTGTCACTATAGTTCTAGGGATTATATGCCTAGGTAATAATATTGTATGTAATAAATAGACACAAACATATTATTATAATGAAACATAAAACAAATCATAGCCAATATAAAGGTCTAAAAATAGTAAATTAACAAAAAAATTTCAAAACAACAAAAAGTGGAATGCTATTGTCACACTAATACATTTTTAAGCTTTTGTTGAAAGGAAAACGGTTTATAAATCAGAAAATGCATTAATAAGTAGAAAAAAGTTATAGGCATCATTATGAACTTTGAGTTAATACAGATACAAATGGATGCAGATAGAAATAGGTGTGTTTACAAGGGCTCACACACATCCCCAAATGTGTATCTCTTTGCTCTACCAGCTAAAAAGCAACAGTACCGCAGCAGCAACTGAGGATTCCTAGAATTCAGATCTTGATGGGGAATGGTTTTGCTTTGTTACCTGGGATTGAACTCAGGGCCTCATAACTACTAATATCATTTCCCAATAAAAGGAAATAAAATTCCTCAGAAAAATGGCTGATGCTAGGCTGAGGCAAAGAAAGATAACCCTGGAGAAATCTGCAGAACCAGGAAGTAATAAAACAAACAAACAAAAACACCGAATTGATGGGAGTGTATCAAAATAACACAGATGCCAACTAAAAATGCTCCTGCTGGCCAAAGTCAGAACAATTTGAGCAATAGTGTAAAGTAATATTAAGTAATAACTCAAAGTATAAAATGAATGTGAGTTAATACTCATATAAATAAATGACTGGAGAGATAAGGAAAAAGATAAACAAGTTTTGCATACAGAAGAATTTCAAATAATTCATGTCCATGTTCCACACTCAAGGAGATGAAATACAGCTCTCAATCTTTCCCTGAGCCACACATTGTGGCTTCATCTAAAAGATATAGAATGGAGAGGGGTTAAAAGAGTACTTTGGGGCTGGGGATATAGCTCAGTGGCATAAGCACCTGCCTGGCAAGCGCAAGGTCCTGAGTTTGATCCCCAGTACCACAAAAAAAAAAAAAAAAGTACTTTGTAATAGTAAGATCTGTACACACTACTTTAACCTGGGTGACCAAACTTCTATCAAATGTGATAAACCATAGTGCTACTGCGTAACCTTCAAACACTGTGATGAGCAATAACATTTCACCTACGTGGTCTTACTCCCAAAAACATTTAATTTCATCAGATGATGAAAAAATCATCAGACAAAACCTACTGTAGAGAAATTCTACAAAATACATGGCGTATACCCTCTCAAAACACTCAAGGTCATTAAAATCAAGTAGGCTGGAAAAGTTTCATAGCCCGGAAGAACCCGTGCTGGTTAAATGCAATGTGGTATCCTGGATGTCATAAAGGAAGAGCAAATGGGCATTAGGCAAGATCTCAGTAAATCAGAAGATGACGTTTAGTTAGTAACAATGTGTCCACACTATTTCATTAATTGTTGTAAGATGTTAATCAGAGGGAACACTGGGTGTGGAGTATGCGGGTACTCTGTGTACTACCTTCACAATGTTTATCAATACAAAAGAATTCTAAAATTAAAAGTTTATTAGAAAAAGTTACAAAACTGTAGATTTCATATGATCTGATTTCTGTAGATGGAATTCTATGATCTTATGTATGGCTGTTCATAATATAGCCACTACTAGTGGCGTTTGAACCGTTGAATTGCAACTAGTCCAAGCTAAGATGTGTTCTAAGTGTAAAATACACACTATATTCCAGAGGTGATATGAAAAAAGGAATGTGAACAATCTCATTCACACATGAATGATGAAATAATGTTCGGAGTATATTGAGTTAGATAAAATGTAACATTGAAGTTCATTTTATATGATTCTTTATGATTTATTTTTATGTATTTACTAAAATAATTTTAAACTATGCATATGGTTCACATTGTATTTCTATCCAAAATAGTGGTCTAAAGGACAGGCATGAAAATGTTAACAATGGTTAATCCTAGAAGTAGGATAAGAGTAATTCTTTAGTTTCTCTGTTTGCTAATTCTTCTTCAACAGATGTGTATTCTTTGTATATTAGAAAGCACTAAAAGTAAAAAGATAGAAATGATGGCTATAAAGCATCATATTCATTAATGAAAGCACTAACTGAAGTGCTAAGATGGAATACTTTCAATAATTAAATATCTATTGATTTAAACAATAGAAAATAAGGTATGATAACCAAACAGTACCAAAAAAAGAGGCAAGAACCAGAAGAAAAAGGAAAAAAAAAAAACCAAAAAAATGATAGCAAACCAAGAAGAAAGGAAATAACAATTACAATAACCAAAATAAAAATAAAACCCTTCACACAGTGGCTACAGCATTAACCCAGAGTTTACCTCTACACATAGCTCTCTCTACCCAAGAAACATGGTCTGAATGTAAGCAGCCAAGCAGCTTCCTCCTGTGGGCCAAGCAGTTGCCTTCCCAAAGCTGTGAGGGCTGCTTCTTCCTCCATCATGTGTCCTGGTTGCAAGTTGTTCCCTGGGCGTGACCCTCTGGGGGTCTCCTTGGGTCCAACTGAGGGAGTAATTATTGTGGACATCCCCAGGTCTTTCCCCCAAGGCTTTTCTTGGCTAACATATGGCTAAAAGCCCACTGGGACAGGTACCATTCTCCATCTCTCTGCTTAAAGGCATCTATTTGCTTCAGGCCCACCCGTAGAACATTGTGCCACCCCCAGGCTCTTCTGATGACCCCCTTTACTGGTGGAGAATGGGGGCAGGACTCCATGTCATCCTAGGCATTTCCAGATTTTGTAGAAATAGTAGGAGAGTGTCTACTCTGTCTAGCTCCACTGAGGTGCTCAGAGATATCCCCTGCTCCACTAGATCACCCGTACTTGTCAAAGAATTGGTTTACCCTGTGTTCTACTTGGGCGCCTCATGGGAGCCTGCTTACATCATATTTAGTTACTTTTCTAGTTGCTGAGACAAAATGCCCAACACCCAATGTTCAAGAAGGAAAGATTTATTTGGCTCACAATTTGTAGAGGTTTCCATTCATAGTTGGCTAGCTCCAAGGCAGCACGGCATGATAGAAGGGCATTGCAGAGGTAAAGGCAGGCAGAAGACAGCAAGCGACAAGAAACCAGCCATGACTCTCCCAGTCCCTTCTATTTTATCTAGGCCACCCACCCTCAGAGCAGGTAGCTCTCTTACCCATAATCCTAACAGAGCACAGTAAATCAATCCCAGCATCACACACCCTAGGTCCAGCCATTTCTGAACAGCGCCACCTATGGCCACATGAGGTTATGAAGGTACAACTAGATACAACCTATGACAGCACACTGAATCATGAACAGCACTTCTACTGTATGTACAGGAGATGAGTAATTTATTTTTTTCTGTGTGACCAATACTTCTCTGTCCCTTCAGTGCCACTGCTCAGAGGCACTGAAACAATGTTATTACTCGGCACAGGTGCATGATGATTCACTCAACTCCATTCGGCTTTGGGCTTCTCCAAGCCCTTGGGTGGCATATGACTCACACCCATGGCCTAGTAGGAAGATTGTGAGTCCATTCAGCCAGCCAGGCTGTCACTGAAGGATTGGTTCCTCCCTCAGCACAATTCTCTCCAAGGCCTGCAAGCTGGGTCTGAGCTGCAGAGTGAAATACTGTGATCCACAAATGGTCAGAGTCCCTTCATTCACCTCCTAGACACTGCATTTTAGTCCATCACTTTTCATTTATCCTCACATATCAGACTTGATCATTTGCCTTGCCTCATGATATCTGCTTTTCTCCAGCAATAATTCAGAAACACTTACCCTTGCTATCACTCCCTAGGTGGCCATCTTCCCTCCCTGCACAATATTTTTTGGTACTTAAATGCATCCTCGTAAATAATTCTTTGAGGCAAGCAGGTCTTATGAAGAATGAGTCTTAAGAGAAATGAATTACTATATTAAGGATATTTGAGTTGTGAAAATTTTGATAAGAACATGTTCTATTATTTTATTGTTGATACAACTATGTACAGAATGAGACTATCATTCTGTTTACTTCACCTCAGAGAGCTGTAATACACATACTGTCCATCAGTCCCAGTACATTAGTTCTTACTTGTGGGATTTTCAGCCTATTCTTAGCTTGTGTGTTAATATGAATATTTCACAGTAGGCTGCACATACTTTGAGGATAGGCACATGGCTCCTTTGCCTTGTGTTCAGGCTCCACACATACTATGGGTTCTTCATAAATATTTACTGCTAAAGAGAGTAAGTATTAATATAAGAGCCTCTCTGTTCAGAAAGTTTTCAAGACAACTGTTACCTCTAGTCTTCAAAACTGGCCATGTCCTTTGATACCCATACTTTTGTATATTCCCTTCTCTTGAATCTAGTTGAGTTCTGAGACTTGACTATAACTAAAAGAAGGCTGTGACACTGGTGTTACAGGACTTCTAAGGAGTGGTTATGGAAAATACCTGCTCCATGTTATATCTAAGATGTTTGATATTCAGACAGATAGTGAGGTTAAGCTCAACAGCTTATGGTATAGGGTAATAATATCATTAATCTTCTCTTCTGGAGGGTTAACAACTTAAGTTTGCAGACCAAAAATTAGAGAAAAAGAAGGGCTGCAAGGCCAGCCAACATTTTGGCCCTAGCCTCTCAAGGTCAGTGAAGCTCAGGACATAGAAGAACCTGTACTGTAACATCCTGTAACTCAGTTGTGTCCCAAATTTTCTGATCAAGAAGATTATGGGGCCACAGAGGAAAGTGATCGATGATGTAGAGGGTGCCTAAGGAGAGTCACATGGAGAAAAAACATTCTCTCAGCCTTTCTCAGACAGCAAATTGGTCAAGCAATGGCCATGACATGGCTCACATTGACAAAAGAACTACAAACTGCTCTACAGGGTTTCAGGGTAAGTCCTGAGGGGTTTTCACTGACTTTGTCAGATACAGAAGTTACATTTTTTGTTATATAGGTCTTGCTTTATCTTGGTCTTAACTACCCAGCAAGAAAGTATAAAATCGAGGTATAAAAAGTAAAGCCATATTAATATACTGAGCTGTAAAAGACTCAAGTCAACAACTTCTGACATTGCCACTCTTGCAGATGACCCACTATTATTATAGACTACTGGACTATATTGGATTACTTTGCTGAATTCATGCACCTACAGTATATGAATGGCAATGGAATACACATCTCTGAAAAAAGTAAACAAAAAGGGGATATAAATGGACCATTTTGTAGTGGAAAAAATATATATATATACTGTATATACAAAATAGCATTTAAAATAGCATAAATACACAGCTACTTTCACTTAGTTCAATGAGAAGAAGGTTTTGAACTAATAGTGTTTACACAAGATATGTCTGCATCTTGTACTAGGAACAACTACTACAAAGACAACAATATGCAATGTATTAACTATTATAACTGTACTACTAACCTGTTTTGAAACCATCTCATTGCTACTTCTTTCTCAATAAAATTATTAAAATATAAAAAAAATTCTTTCCTAATCTCTTGGAATATTTACTCTGTGGAAGGCAGCTGCCATGTAAGCAGTGAAGAAGGTGGGGATAGGCAAATGTGGAGAGATGTCATGTCTGTCCTCAGTTGCCCATCTGCCCCACTCCAAGGTCCAGGTGGTTAAGAGGGGAGGCCACTTGGGATGCCACGCTCAGCATAGTCCTCAGGTGACTCCAACCTGACCAACTTTTGTTACAAATACAAGACAAACCCCAAGCAAAGATCATCCCACTGAGACTAGTCAACACAGACAACTTTTAGAGATGATGGCAATATGTTGTTTAAAATCACTGAAGTTTGAGTTGGCTCATCTCCTAGAAACTCCAAGTGGTTATTTTGTGGATTCCTTATGATATCTTTGGGAATAAGGCCATTTGGAGGATCAGGCCCTCCGACTCTGCATGTTTCAAAGTCAATGGACAGGAAGCCCTCATAGGTCACTGGATGTGAATGAGGCCACAGCTGCTTTCACCTCTTGTTTCCCAGACTCATCTATTCTTCCTAAAGGAGGCACAGAGCAAAGGGTCTCCAGTTTAGTGCATATTCTGCATCTAAAAATATAACCCCTGGTTTATATGATGTATTTCCTCTGAGCTGTCACTCCAGCTTTAGTAGGTCATTCCAGCACTGTGAAGTTAGCTGCTTCCAGAAAGTGTGACACCTAATTCTAGTGTGCTTATAGGCTCATACCTGCCCCTTCTTTGTTTTGCAAGAGTCCCCCAAATTTGGTACCATGAAGTGTGAGAGTCCATGTTTGTTGGCCAGGCATTCCCTAAAGCCATAAACAGTACTGCTGGCTCAGACTGCACAGGGAAACACACTCTCATCATAATAAATCCCTGAACCTTCTGGATGACTGGAGATCTGTCCGGCTAATGTGCCTCCAAGAGGCTGGCAATATACATGAGTAACAGTACTATTGCAAGATTCGACACTGGTCTTTGCTGCCCAGAGAATGAAAATTGAGAGGTATCAGTAGTGATCAGCCTGAATAAGTGAAAGTCCATGTTTCTGGGTCCAAGCCTAGCATCCATACCCATAGATAATAAACCATTCATATGCTTATCATGCAGTTCAAAGTGAAATGAGAAGAAATACCAGCTAATATCAGATTAATGAAACCATGTTGTATACCTGTTTATTAAGTATCAGAGTCATTTTATCCACTTATTTTGTGCTACTTTCTGATGGGTATTAAGGTATAATATGAAGATCTTCACATTGTATCTGCTCCCTTATGTCCATAAGGGAGATCTGCTTCTACCCCAGATCTCCTTGTCTTTAATCCTTCAACTTTAATCCTTTGCCCTTCCAGACTTCTGTTCCACAAGCTAAGCCATTGGTCACTGCCCAGATGTATATATCCATATGCATAAGCATATCCATATCTGTACCTGTAGCTATATTCACTCTATCTTTTTTCCTTCCATATAGAATGTGGGTTAGCAGAGCACTTCACAGAAACACACAATGGAAAGTATCCCTTTCTACTGCCATTTGTTTGCTTGTTTGTTTGTTTTGTTTTGTCTCTCGAGACAGGGTCTCACTATGTAATCCAGGCTGGCCTCAAACTCACTGCAGTCCTCTTTCATCAACTTCTAGTGCTGGATCACAAGGGTGTACCTCCTCACAGGCCTACAAGGCTTTTTAAAGCCACCCTTGTAGTGGATTTCTAACTGGTGGTCAGCTTCTTACACCCAGCTGAAATGAACTAGCATGGTATAGGAGGCCCACCTGAGGACTGTTGCCAGCAGTATAAAGGTAAAACAAAAGCTGCCAAAACACTGTTAAGAATACTATTTGGAGAAGCTGTTGGATCTGTTGGAAGCTGCTAGCTCTGTTGGGCAGTTCTTTCGGAGGACCTTGTTATGCTGACTTTACCGATGAACTTTGGAAAAGCTCAAGTCCTCATCTTGAGCATCACTTCTTGGCTCTGGAGAGGAAGATGCTGCACAGCTCAGCCTCATGGAGAAGCTTGTTGCACTGGCTCTCCTGATGGATACTCAGCTTTCCTCATTGCTGGAGGAGCTCAGGACCTCATGGTTGCTGAGGATGGCTATCTGGGGAACCTTTGGTGCTTACCTAGAGCATTGCTTTCTAGCTCCAGTTCAGATCCCTCAGCCTGCTACCACAGGTCCTTCACCCCACTGGCATAGACTTCCTAGCTTCCACCACTGACCTTTGGGCCTTTCCAGCATAGATCCATATAACAGACCTGCATGAGACTTTGTGGTGGGCTCTAGGCCTCCAGTTGGACTGGTGGGAGGCACTGTTATGAGCTCTAGGTCCTCAGCTTGATTCCTTCATGTTTAGTGTGTGGATAGGTTTCATGCACTTGTTGTATATAATTCTTTGGGTGATGCATTATGAAATATTTTTAAATGTGTCCTCTGTTATATTGTTCACCTTGCAAAAACCTCAAATCACAACAAGCCTTGAGGTTGCTGTAAGACAGTTGCTGCATATTTTTGGCTTAAGCACACAAGAAAAGGTATTCATCAAGCATGGCATTTTCCTTTCTCCTTCAGCTAACCACCTGCCCACTTGAAAGGGCCATAGAAAAAGATGAGGAGAGAAAGTGGTCCAGTTGTGTGGGAAATGCCGTGTGGACTACCCACTCTTGCAATTACCCACATACAACACCCAGATGTATTGTTTTCATTTTACAGTGTAATATTCCTGGGCCCACTCAACTCCATGGTTAGCAGGTTATAACCTAACTCATAATGCCTATCTATGTTTGAATTCAATCAGTTATGATGCTATAGCAGGCAAGAAGGGCTTACTGGTTCCTTGAAAAGTACAAGGCTGTCTGCCACCTCCCTACACAGAGGAAAAGGCTGATTCTTCCCGTGGATCACATATGTAAGTTATGAGGTTTAGAGCAAAGATCCCCAGGAACATCCACCCAAATGTCCCCATTGCACATTTCAGGGTTTCACATCTTTCCAACCAGGGCCCTGTTCCCACAGCATACCAGAACTTCCATGGCTTGGCATTTCAGTGCTTCTGGAACTCTGCAGCTTCAATACTATCTTGTCATCACCTCTGTCTGCCCTTCCTTTTGCAGAAGATAAAGTTCTCGGTTACAAAAGGTACCCTCTGCCCTTGTTTGTTAACGCTGTCATTTCTCATTATCCTTTTTAAGGGGTTTAATAAAATTTAGTAAGAACAAGTGAAGCCTGTTATTTTTGTTAGATATCGTTCACTTCATGGATTTCAAACGCCTGAATCACTGCACAGCCTATGGAATTTTCACCCATCAAGATTTTCCCACCACAAATTCCACCAGTGAAATCTTCAGCAATTTGACATCATCTTGTGTGGGGCACTATCAATGCTCTACACACTATTAGGAATGGGGTCTCCTTAGCCAGCAAAGTGGTAAGATAAGTCAATCTCAACACCCTGCCTCTTTTCTTAAATAGTTATTGATATCAGAGATCTATTTCTAGGATATAAAATGTACACTATTTGCTTATTATCCCATTACATCAAAGACAAGATTGTCTGATGAAAGGGATTGACTTAGCAAACAAATCATCTTGTCCATTGCAATATTAGAATCTTCTTCTGTTTAGGTTGTTTTGTTGTTAGAATTTGAGTGGAAGACAAAATATTTTCAAACAATATAATAATTCTGCAGAGCCATTCATATACTACCTCAGATTTTTATGTCATGAATTATCTAATTGGATGCTTTCAATGTCCCTGATCACATAGTCAAACTGTTAAATACTTCTGACTATATCTTTGATACTTGAAGTTTTGCCCACTGGGACATTTTACCACCATCCTTCAGCCCCACCCTGCCTCTCCAGTGGGACTGTAGCATTATAGATATACACTTTGGGATGATGCTGGCACAGAACCATCTGTAAGGCAGGCCTCATATTTCCTCCTCTGTCAACCGTTCAGAAGAAACACTTGATAAGCCCATAGGTACACACTAAAAGAGATGAGGCAGTAGAGCAGAATTGGGAGCTATTAAACTACACCTCTTGCTAATATCATTTCTTTGTGCCATCAGGGCATAATCAATCCTGACACTTCAGAGGTGCCATTTCCACTCTTGTGCATGTAGTTTGGTGGGTCAAGTAGCATGCTCTTCATGATGGATATTTCAAGTCATGTGGTAATTGATGGTCCACTGTGAAATACTTAGGATCTACTAGGACCTAGTAAATAGCCAAGAATTATTTCTCAAGAAAAGATGGTTATGACTGCAGAGTATGGTATGATTTTTTTCCAGATCCCCAAAGTTTGCTTTATCATCCACCTGAGGCTTCCCAAAGGTTCAATCAACACTTTAAGCACTATTGAACTGGCAGCTTTATCTGACAAAGGTGGTCAGAAGCTTACCTGGCAGCCTCTTGCAAAGCCTTGTCTTAGGCTCTGGTCAAAATTGGAAGCCTTTCAGATTACTCAGTAAAAGTATCTGGACTATTTAGAACATACCCAAATAAATATATGTTGCCTCCAAAATTCAGTGAAGCACACTAGGAAATAAGACTCTCTTCATGGTAGGAAGGACCAGATCTAGCAACTCACCTTCACGTTAGAAAAGGCATCTCAACTTTCTTCAGATGGCAAAACCCCAAAAGAGTTCATTAAGGAAGAAATCTCCTAAGTTTTGAGGGTAATTGACTATGTTTTACCAGATGACTAAGTGATTTGCTACGTAAGACTCCCCTGCTTCGCCAGCGTAGTGAACCCATGTGACATCTTATGGAATGGAAAGACAGTTTCTCCCTGGAATGGAACAAGGCAAGGTTGAAGCTTGTATATTACCTGAGGCAAAACAATGAAAGAACCTTGTCAGCCATTCCAGATGAAAGACAGTGCTTTGCATAGTCTCACTAATGGGTATACAAAGAAAAAAAATACAGTATTTTTTTTAATTCACGTGTCAGATATCAAAGAAGATGTTGATTTACTCCAGCAATGAAACCACATCTAGAACAATAACTGATTGTATTCCTTATCTGATTAAGTCTATTGCATCTTTTAAGTACTTCATAGAGATAGTAATCACTACAGTTTCTCCAGAATGTAGAATTACTTTAGACTTTCTATTTGGGAATATAGAAGCAGTTCTAATATCTTCTAGCTCTGTTTAATTCACAGATCTAATAACCAGTATAGTTATTCTACCATTGGCTGAATGAGCATTCCAACACCTGGGAAACCACGAATGAGTTTAGATCCCAACTGGACACACTGTGAGATGGACCTGAGCCCAAATAGCACTCAGTAGGCCCCCTCAGTACATCCAGCAGGTAAACAAGAACCTGTTCCATGGTCAGAGTTTCCAGGAATCAGCATCACTGCAGAGCCAGTGTTCAGAGATCCCCCAAAGTCTGGTTATTTCCCTTTCCTGTGCTGTTGCTGTTCTTTGTGATGAAGAGAAGGGAGATTCACAGTATCAGCTTATAGATATGTAAGTGTAAATTAGAAACTCTTAAATCCTTTTGGCAGTTATGGAAACTTGTAATGTTACACTTTCCCCATGGGGCCTGCCAAGACTTGTGTCTTGCTAGAAGACAGAGCAGTGAAATGTGTTTGCAGGTGATCTCTAAGGAGTGTCAGCTTTGCTCACAAGAAGTATCATTCCAAGGGCAGGCCAGAGAGCTCAGCAGACTAAAGC
>NW_004524852.1:841180-858138 GCF_000260255.1 Octodon degus
ATCATTCCAGTTTCTTCATGCCAAGGGAAACTAAGCTCAGACAAGAGAGAGAAAATTTCTCCTGGGGACTTGAGGTCCCCATCTCTCTAGAATCCATCCTTATGCTGCCATCTTACCTGTCAAAGTCCCAGTCTCCCCCACAAATGCCTGATTTTAAATGTAAGAGATTTTGAATTCAATTGGTTATATAATTCAACTGTCTGTAAGATTAGTGTTTTGGTTTGATTTTCACAAATACCAGATCTTGCAGTTATGAGACATAAGGTTCTTTTTTTCAGGGTAGTAACAGAAACTATTTTGCCAGGATTTTGACTTGAGGGTGTAGTATCTTGAGTTATCTTTTTTTTTTCTCTGCTCTAGGACACTTTAAAGCAACCACAAACCTAAAACTCCTCACACTCCTTATTTCTATTATTGTTTGAAGGCAGCAGCTCCCTGATAATCTAATGCTTTCCCTCTTGTAGGCATTTGATGTCAGGAACTGCTGGTATCCTGCTTACCAAGGGCAATAGTGTGATTAATACCTCACCCAGAGAATAAACAACAAATTTCTATCCTTGATTTAATCAGTCGTGAGTTATTTAAAGAAACAGAACTAACACAAATGATGCAGGATTTAAAAAATAATAATAATAGATGCTCATTCTTGAAAATGATGCTAGAGCTAGGTGAGGTTTTCTGTTATGGTACCCAAACTCACCATTTGCTCCTCTTCAATTGTTAAGAGTTTCACCAGAAATTATTCACTTAAAACAGAGAGGAAAGGGCTAGCCAGATAGCTCAGTGGATTAACCAGATAGCTCATGGATTAAAGTGCCTGCTTAGGCAGATGCAGGGGCTGGGGATTTGATCCCTGCCCTGTTGGGCAGGCCCTGACCCCAAGGAGCACTGAGAGGGCCATTGAGACTGGGCATGGTGGCACACACCTATAATCCCAGCGCTTGGGAGGCTGAAAACCAGGAAGGCTCACTCTGAACCTGATCTGCGTAGTGAGACCCTGAAGACCCTGTGCTAAATATATTTTAAAAAAACAGAGAGGGAAAGAGAGAGATAAGAAGAGAAGGGGAAGGAGGGGGAAAAGGAAAGGGAAAAGGGAGAAGGAAGGAAGAAAGAGGGAAAGGAGGGAGGGAGGGAGGGAGGGAAGGGGAAACAAACAGGGAGATAGGGTTTACAAAATTAGGCCTTACAGATGTGGGAGCTGAAGAAGTCTTTGTTTGAAGAAGGTATCAGACAGCAGGAAAAGGTGTAAATAGCTCATCTGCCCAGTGGAGGAGTACAGACAGGCAAGCTGGGGCTTGAAGGAAAACTCAAGGAGCCAAAGGTTTCCAGCCACCAAAGTAGGACTGGAAAGAAGAATTCCTACAGGAGTATTTGGACAGCTCCAGCTTCTGTGTAGCTACCACTTATGATAGTTACCATAGTCCATGGCTAAACATCTGGTCATGAGTCTGTACTTACTGTGGTAACCTGAAATTATTCTTAAATGAGTATTTAAAACAACAGAATAAAAGTAACCAAGATATTTTATAGAAATTGTGAAGCAAAATAGAGCACATCATATGAACAGCGATGGGTTACTTCCATCACCAGCTGAAATGGCTCCACCATGTGGCAGGAGTAACAATAATTTACTCCACAATGATTCCTCAAAAAGCTAAGAAGTTATCTTACTGTATGATCCAGCAATCCCAGGTATAGGTACATATTCCCCCAAATGGACAGCAGTATGTCAAAGAGCTGTCTACATTTGTAGGTTTAATTATGACACTCTTCTTAACAGCCAACTGACCAATCAACCTAAGTGTTCATCAACAAATGAGAGGAGAAGGAGGGCGTCTATACACAACCAAATACGAACTGGCATAAAATGAAAGCAATGCTGTCATTCACAGCACAATGGATGGGTGCGTGGGTGGGTGGCTGGCTGGATGGATGGATGGATGGATGGGTGGGTGGGTGGGTGGGTGGGTGGATGGATGGGTGGCTGGATGGATGGATGAGATTGAAGAACATTGTGCTAAGTGGAAAAGCAGGTGCAGAAAGGCAATGCATCATATTCTGATTCATATGTGGAATGCAAAGCAGTCCAAATCAAGGAAGAAGAGGAGTACAAGGGAGGAAACCAGGCTGGGAGTGTCCTGGGAACATGAAGATACAGTGGTCTAAGGTACAAAAGCCTCAGCGAGACAGGAGAACAGGCAGTTTTTTTCTTTGAGAGAGATTGTACACTATGATAAATAAATAATTCAGAGTATATTTCAAAATCACTAGCGACTTCCAAATGTTCTTACCACAGAAAGTATTGAAGTGATAAATAAGTTAATTAGCTTGATTTATTTATTCCACATTATATTCACAAATCATAACATCACTTTGTACTGCATAAAGATATACAACTATAATTTGTCAATTTATAATTAAAAATAAATTTTTAAAACTAACTTTTGAAGAGTTTTAAATCACTTGGGGAAATTTTTGCTGTAATATAAATAGGGAAAGGCTGACATAAAACTGAATATGTAAGATAAAATTTCTAAACAATGAAGGAGAATACATTTAACATCAAAGATTAAGAGGAAATATACTAAAATGATATAATTGTCTCTAGATAGTAGAATCTTGGCTTAATTCCTTGGGTTATTTATAGCTATATGGAAACCACAATTTTTCCTTCAATGAACACATACTTTTATAATGAGAAAAATTATCTAATAAAGCATCTTTTAAATACTAGGTTATATACCCTTAAAACATTCCTAGTTTTCTGCAAGTTGTCTAACACAAATTTGTCTAATACATTCATTTATTTCACTATTAGAATAGGAAAGGAATTCCTAAAACCTACCACCCCCCATGTAAAATAAAACTGTCTTTAATTATTTTGTGAATTTAACTGTTTCAAACTTCAAATTAGCTCTCCATTATTTTTGTCCAAAAACTATAAGCATAACCTGCTTGGCAAATCATTTTCATTTAAAAGTAAAACAGTGCTTTGTTTCCAAATTGAGAAAACCAAGTAGAAAGGACGGTTCACCTCAGGAGACAGAAGAGGGAAAACATAAATTGACTACACCCATGTTTCACCACAGTCCTCAAAATATTCAACTCGATTTCGTAGTTCCAAAACCCTGCTACCTCCGGCCTTTGGTCATTTTCAGTTATGAGGATTGGAATGAGGTGAGTTCAGAGATGGACATGACATACAGCCATATACAATTAATCTTTGGGTCTTTGCCCACTTTTTTTAAATGACCAATAAGACAAAAAGATCACTTTACCAGTAGTGTCAGAACCAAAATGATTGCAGATGTATCCATAATACCAATTCCAGGTGGTAGATAAATAATCACTGTGTATTCCCTAGGAACAGGAAGACTAAGAAGAAGTGACAAAGATGTTCCCTGGGGAATAAGATCATCCTAAATACTGCAAAAATACCTTCTGTTCTGGCCATCTTCCCCAGCAAAGGGACAGTGAAAGCAGGAGCCACCTGCAGGCCTTAGACTTGTATTCTGGTCAGGGCCTTTCCAGCTAATTGTGAGAGCTTAGCACCCTGGATCTATTTCTCACTCCTAAGGTAGTGAGAATGGGGGTGGACTAGAAGACCTCTGCACTTTGCAATTCTAACAACTTACGGGCCTGTGTAGAGCTCCCTCCTATCCTGGGCCTGTGGGGAGCACCCTCCTATCCTGGGCCTGTGAGGAGCACCCTCCTAGCCTGGGTCTGTGGGGAGCACCCTTCTAGCCTGGGCCTATGGGGAGTGCCCTCCTAGCCTGGGCCTGTGGGGAGCTCCCTCCTAGCCTGCTGCTAGCAGCAACTGGAAACATTGGCTTTAGAGAACCTAGGAGTTTCCGTGCAAATGAAGATATAGTTCCTCAGTGTAGAATTTTAGACACTGTGCAAGCACTTGGGATATTTAAAATAATTAGTTGGTCCCTGGGCTGTCTCTTATAACTTTAATATTTACACTGTGACAAAGTGAAAGTGCTCATTAGTGTTTGAGCCAGAGTAATATCATTCTTTTCTTCATTTCAATGAGCTTATTTTACATTAGCAAGAAAGAGGAGAGGCAAAAGCCCATGGGTACTGGCCTAGCCAAAGTGGATCCCAGAAGGTCAGTTTGGAAACATTAGTCTAAGGTCCTGTGAGAAATGTGCTCTTTCATTTGACCTTCATTGGATAAGGCCACAAATAAGTGGTTGTGACCTGCATCTTGTCCAGGTCAACCCAGAGCTACGGTGATCCACATCTCATTCTCTACCTACAGGGCGATCAGCACTAATAGGGCCTAAACTTAAGGGGGCATTAATTACTAGTGCATGGAATGTCTCTTCCTCACAGCAGTTAAAGGACCTCAAGAGTCCAAGCACTTCTTAGGACTACATTTTCTTAGATACATGCTTTCCAGCCATGAGCGAGCCCAAAAGAAGCACTTCCTTACAAAGTCAATCTTGCCTCGCCACTTCATCTCCAGGGAGCACGTGCTGTGGTCCCACTTGGAGTCCACCCAGGGGATTTTGCTCTTCCTGTGGACACCTCCAGAAGATGTGCTTTAACTAGGGGCAGCAACTAGCAAAGGGTCTGAAGTAAGCGCTGCCACCCAATGGGGGAACCCTCACCCCTTCGAGTACATCCAGGAGAAACTGGTTATGTTCACCAAAGGTTTGAGGATTACTTCTGCAAGCACCTCCTATTCTGAAGGGAACCACCCTCCAGGGTGCTGCATGCTCTGCTGGGAACCACATGCACATCGTCGCCAGGGCAAGCAGCAAAAGGTGAATACCACCCTCTGCAGCCAACGGGACACTGCTGCTCTGCAGCTCCACCAGGAGGCCAGCAGTGCCATCCCAGTTTGATGTTTTCATCAAAAGCAGTAGGATTGGGCTGGGGAGACAGCTTAGTGGTCTAAGCACCTGCCTGGCAAGCACAAGGACCCAGGTTCCATCCTGAGTGCCGCTTGTCATGCCCAGCGCTGTGTACTGGTCACCAAAACCAGGTGTGTTGGCACACGCCTGTAATCCCAACCCTGGGGAGGCTGAGACAGCAGGATCTCTCAGTCCAACTTCATAGCAAGACCCTGTACCAAATAATAAATAAATAAAAAGCTTTTTAAAAGACAGTAGGATTTGCATTTGAAATGCTCCAGAATTCCTCATTTTAGTTCAGAAATGGCCTCTCTCGTACATTACCTCTCACTGATAAGATTTAAACACACACAAAATTTCTGCACAAATAGAATTATCTCACCCCTAACCTGTTGTGATATCTGCAATCTATCCATCACTGATACCTGAGAGTCCATCCACTGAAGGCGTATGTAAAATCCAAAGCTGTTACTTGAAGAAGTGGCATCTTGAACCTTTATCAGCTATTAATGCTCTGGGATGTGGAAATGTCATTCTAAGAAGCTGGGTGAAGACTAGCTTTACAAAGTGAATATTTATTTTATGAAAATGATAATATAAATAGATGTTTTATAAATGCATATAGAGCCTGCTTAGGCAGAGCACAGTGGTTAGGGTTCGATCCCCAGTGTGTCATGCCAACCCTGCCCCCATGGTGCACTGAAATAGTGATTGAGACTGGGTGTTGTGGCCTGTGCCTGGAATCCCAGCGCTTGGAAGGCTGAAAACAGGAGAATCACTACAAGTCTGATCTACATAGTGAGACCCTGTAGACCCTATAGACCCTGTACTAAATACATTTTAAAAATGCATATAGATTTAAGATCTTTGGGATTTAAAGTTCACAGGTCCTTAATATATTAAAGGAGATGAATATGCAGGATAGAGTTTAACCTTTTAAAGTCTATCCTTGGGTGGGATGTCAAGAAGAAAGGCTATCTCCACTGATGCCCACTGCCAGACTGAACTTTCACATGATTTACCATGATCCAGATTCAATTCATAATCCAGTGTAAACAACAAACATGCCACAGAGAACAGACTCTGATCCTTTGACTCTGTCTGTTACTTACCAGGTGCACGATCCTCACCAGGCCACTAAGTAATGGAAGACTTCTAGGGCTTGGAAAGAAACTAAATGCAAAATTTTTGTTCAGTACTTCTATGCTAAGCAATTTCTTTCTTTCTTTTCTTTTTTTTTTTTTTTTTTCTTTTTGTCAGTACCAGGGATTGAACTCAGGACCCTGCACTTGCCAGGCAAGTGCTTATTCTACTGAGATATCTCCCTGGCCCACTAAGCAATTTCTTAAGGTCATGGCACTGGCACTGAACCTACCACAGGCCTGGACCTATTCCTGAGCCACGTGAGCCCTGAGTTCAAGGCCAGCGTATCACTCCCACATTTGAGTCCTTGCCACAGCTACTTCCTGGTTAGGAAAGGATAAGCTTTTTGGTCTGCCTGTCTGTCTGTCTGTCTGTCTGTCTGTCTGTCTGTCTGTCTATCTGCCTACCTACTTTATGTATAAAAATCACCTTGTTGATTCAGATCAGAAGTTTTAAGAAAGCATGTTTCCTTCCCATTGTACGGACTGAAGATGGTGCTCAATACAAAACCCCACTCGTCTGAGGCCAACCAGTGCATCCATATAACAAGTGTGAGGTCATGAAAATTAAAGGAGATTTCTTAGGAGATGCCCCGCACTGAATCACTAACTCCCACCTTCTGTAAAAACAGAATCGAACTGCAAGCACCATCACAAAAGAATCTCAGAGTGCTGGCCCAGAGATTCAATTCTATTTGTCACCCATATTGATTCCAGAGGCCTTCAAAGCCTGTGAGGAAAGCTCTCTGTGACTCCCCGGCATTTTCACACAAGAAAATCAAATCAGGCTGAGCACTTACAACCAGCCTCCAGAAGAAAACAAATTGCAAAGGGCGGATGTTGCCGGAGGGAACTGAAGGAAACAAGGGAGGGCCGGTCCCTCCTGAAGAGACCTCTGCTTCTTAGACGCTGGACTTGGATTCCACCCAGTGACATGGTTTAGCCCTTTGCTAAGCCAAACTCTTATTTATAAGCCAGGGAAACTGAGCCCCAGAAAAGTCAAGGGTCCCACTCAAGACTCAAAGTCAGAAAGGCAGAGTTGGGGGTGAGGGAAACGTAAGCAAGGCTTGTACTCAAAGCAGATGACCATATTTCTTTCACTGAAAGATTAAAAAAAAAAAAACTCATAGGAATCCAGGTGTAGTGGTACATACCAATAACCCCAGCACTTGGGATATTGAGGCAGGATAATCAAAAATTCTAGTCCTCCTGGACATTTTAGCAAGACCCTGTTTCAAAATAAAATATTAAAAGGGGGTAGAAACATAGTTCAGTGCAAAGGCCCTGGTTTGATCTCCAGTATCACACACACACACACACACACACACACACACACACACACACACATCCCAAGTTCTGGAAAGTCTCCAGTGAGCCCATCAAAGACTGTCAAAGACTTGAGATCAGTCAGAAAGACCAATAAGAGTGGTGGCAGGCTGATGAGGGCTGTAAAAGTGCCTGGACTGTCCCTGTACCCTGCACCACCCAGGTGAAGATTCAGACCCTGGACCCCAGTGCTGCTGAAACCTGAAGTTCATGACCATAATGACTGCATTCCTATGCAGGGCTGCAGTGCAGAGTCTTGGGAGTGGGGCTCCAGGGCCATGGGACAAAACTGAGGAAACTTCCATCTCAAAACAATGCCTCCGCTCAGTGGCAGGTAAAAGAGGAAGGAAGAGAACTGGCCTGACCCTTCCCCTTTCCTCTGTGTGGTCATAAAAACTGCCAGAAATTTAGCACAAGAATCAAATAGTCTTTAGCACTAATTAGCTCTAAAACTCTGGAGAACTGTTTAACCTCTCAAGACTTCCTCTTTTACAAATGGAAATCTAATATATATATTGGCCAGTTCCAAAGATTAAGCAATATTGTAAAAGTTGAAGGTACACAGTAGATGCTCAATAAAAATTTAATTCCTTTGCCTACTTCCTAGCTTGTGAGTTTGGGACTAGATTCTTAATGTCAATGAAAACATGATAGGGAGGGGTAAAAGGAGTAGGTAGAAATCTCAGGGCTGTGGTTTCCATGAATCCACAAGAAGCTTAAAATGACATGCCATCCTGACAAGCCTATGTAATTCAGCCGAACTTTTTTGTCACATTTTCAGAAGAGAGAAGAAACAGAGAGCTGACAGTGCTTGCAAGACTGTGCAGGCAGTGAAGACAGTTTCCACAGTAACTGCCCAACTCCAGGGCAGCGTGTCCCAGGACCTATAGATACACACAAGTTCTCTGATACTGACTGTTCCCTGGCAGGCTCTGTCTCCAGAAGATAAATCCACAACAATAAGCTGGCAATGAAACAAGGCTCAGGGTATGTGTAGCATAGCCACTTATTTCGTGTGATTTGCTAAGAGAAAAAGTAGGGCTCAGGGTAGAGGGAGATGAAAAGGGAGTCTACAATACTGACAAAGTAGAGGCCACATGATAAGAGAAAGAGAGGAAGAAGTCAAGGTAACAAAAGGTTGTGCAGCAATCTACAGCTCAACTGAACAAGTTCTATTCTTCACCAAATATTCTGAGGACTGAACAAACAAGATCATGCTGCTCTGAGCTCTTTCTCATCAACTGCTTTGTTGGTAAAGGTTATACTCTGGGGAGTGGATAACAGAGCTTCTTATTTTTGTCAGTGAACATAAGAAGAGACCAAATCTGTGTAAATTTAAATTACATAAAATCTTTCCCCAAAATGTCTATTCTCTTAACAGCCCCTTTCACAGAGCTCTGGAGTCACAGAATGTAAATATATGTATCATAGCAGCACAGACTCTTTAAAATTTGAAATAATAGAATTGCTGCCTCCCAAGACATACAAAACATAATTGCAAACCCAAGTCCATTTAACTTTTATCCAAGATGAAATGGAGAGGTGTTTGTTTGTTTGTAGACTATTTCCACATGACACAAACTCTCTTCTGACCATTGCTTCCAACAGGGAGCCTACAAGCCCACCCAGTCACCTCCAGAGAGAAAGGGACAAAGGATTGCAAGAAAACACAGCCGGGGCCTGCAAGACAGCTCAGCGAACTAAAGCACCTGCTTAGGCAAGCACAGAGACCGCGATTCGATCCCCAGCCCCACCCCCACAGCAGGCTGAGCTAGCCACACACAAAAAAGGGAAACACAGCTGGGCATGGTGGAGAGAGTGGTAGGACCACGCGAGCAGGAACTTACAAACAACCAAGGATGGAGTTACTCAATAAGCCAAATACTTAAAGGTGGAGACAAATGATTTCTTTGTTCTCTGAAGCTCCAAGTCCACATCAGGCTGGTGTTCTGGATTTCCCTCTCTAATCCTGGTGTTTGTATTGTGCAGATTGAATGAATAAATGAGTGAACATGTCAATGAATGAATAAGCAATAACAGTAAGAAAGGAAGAGACCTACTGCAATCTACTGAATAGAGCCCTGGAAAATTTTCCTGGTGTCTCCCCTTATCCTCCAACTGGGGAAAACAGTTGACAGCTGGAGCAAAGTTATGGGGACCTAAGAGACTATGAGTCTTAGTATTTTACCAACTGCAAATTCCTCAGGATTTTTTGAGTTGTTCCTTTGCACAAGACTTTCCCCAGCTGAGGGAAAACTGAAGTGAACCAATCTCCTTTGAGGCTCTGATTCATCTTCTTGAAGCTCTTCAGGCAGACAAGTGATACTGCCGTGGCCTGCGTGCTCCTTCCTTGCTCCCTCCTCTAATAGCAAGACCCCTATGAGGTCAGGATGTGCCACAGGCTTCTGTGTGTGTCTACTTCTCTGCATGTGCAAGAGATGAGTAAATATGAAGGAATGAATTGATTAATGCAATTAATGAGCACATGCCAAGGTTTAAAGAGAAGGACATTAACTGCTTGGTTTGATAACAAAAGCAGCATTGCTCTTTGTGTCTCAGCACCAGGCCGAGGTTCCACCTGCCCCTGTTGGGATCCCAGGTGTGCAGGCCCCTGCAGACCCTGCATGAACCCTGCAGCCTGCGTTAGCCCTGCGTGCGGCCCTGCTGCTCCTGGGAGCAGAACAGCAGCCGCAGCTCTTCACGGTGCACGCATCTGGAGCACTGAGCTGGTGCAGCAGGGCTAGAGGTCACACAACTTCATGAATCTTGGGAAACTGTGGGTCCTGATTCAGACAAGAGCTCCTGTTCCAAGAAAGCATCCATTTATAAAGGCTCGTAAGTAAAAGACCCGAGGAGTTCTCTTTATGCCCTGTGCTTTCTTCCCTCCCAACCTTGGAGGATTCTTCAGTATATTAGGAGATATTTCAGGAAGGAGTGTAGGACTCTGTCCCCAAGTCGAAGAATTCATCTTGGATTTTTGTGAGACTTTCCTAGTGTGACAGCTTTTACATTTGAAATCTGGTAGGTGGGCAGATTTGTGAGCTCAGCAGAAGATACCTCGCAGAAGAGAGGGGCTCTCAGGCTCCAGCAGGCAGTCCTAAGGTGGCCCAAGTGTCTGTCAGGAGAAGGGTACCAATCCTCAACAGGTAACAAGGAATACAAAAGGAGACGCACACAGCTGTGGTTTTGCTGTAACTGGCTTCAGCCCCCAGTCTGAAAACGGCAATGCAGAAGACAAGTGGCCACTAGATGGCAGCAGATGGTAAGGAACGTGAGCCCAGGCGGCTGGGGAGGGTTGCTCTGGAAGCCGCTCCATTTTGCTGTACATCTTTAATGAGATATGTGAGGAAAATGAGTCCCTGGCACGCCAGATGCAGATGCCGCAGCATATGGAGAGATACCGCACCGCAATATTTCTCTGGTTATTAAACAGGAGGCACCTAACTTAGTCATGCCCTGCATCAGCTCGTAGAGTTGTCCTTTATGTCTCGGGTACTGTCGCTGACAAGGCTGTAGCAGGAAGAAGGAGATGTGGAGGCTTCTGTAGGGACCCCGGCCTCGGGGCTCGCGGGGGATCGCTGTCCCGGGTGCTGGCGAGCTCCTAGCACGCAGGGCAGTCCAGGGGGCCACTTGGCAGGGACCCGGGTTGCTTCTGCTGCCAGCCTCCTACCCACCCAGTGGGACAGCGCCTGCTGCTCTGGTGTCCCTGGCAGTCCTTGGGGCCTCGTGCGGTCAGAACCCCTATTACCGCTAGACTGCTCTGTGGCCGACCTTTCACCGCAGACCTCAAACGGGAAAGGGAACTCCGGGCAATTGACAGAAGGGCAAGCCGCACTTGGCTTTCTGGAGAACTCAGGAGATGCCCAAGATAAGGAACCAACCCTTCCGTGCACCCCCAGAACTAGGGAGTCCCATCCTGTCCCGCTGACTGCAGGAAACTGCTTCATGGAAGACTATTACCAAGTCTGCAGCCGACAGGCTCTACTGTTCATTCCCTCAATCCAACCACATTTCCACCCTCCATGCCCACACCCTACTTCGCCATTCCTTAGTTCTTCCAGCCCCCCCAAACTCAGAGCCTTCCTAAGACCTTGGCTGAGGAACTAAGGCCAGGATATCCCACACAGGTACCCTTAGGAGCCTATTAAGAGACTCATTAACCTCAAAGTCCCGGACTTCTCAGGATCACTCATAAAGCCCTCAATGATCTTGAGAATGAAAGCAAATAATACAGCCCTTGTTGCACAGAGAAACTGAGGAGCCCCCCTGAGATTGGACCTTACCTCTCCTGGTCCCCCCTTCTCTCTCCCATAGATTTGGCCTCTTTTGCAAGAGTAAGAGGAAGATTCATCCCCCACAATTTGCCTCCTCTTAAGCATAAGACACCACGTGCTAGAGATCCTCATGTGTCTGCAAGCCTTAAACAATTCACTTAGCCTCCTGCATCCTTTATCATCCATGACTGCAGGGACTGGAACTGGAGGATGCTTAAGGCCCCTTCCAGCACTACAGTCCTACAGCTTTCATGTTCCAGACCACTGCCAGCCCCAAAGAGTGCCACACAGGGAACTTTCTCCAACAAAAGCCAAACTCAACAGGAGCAAGCAGCATTTCCTACTCCAGTGGAGAAGAAATGTGGTCGTGGATAGTCCTGTTGGTGTCCTTTAGCCTCAGGAGCAAGGCCAGCAGGGAGGCCCTGGATGTCAGTGTCACCAACAGCAGGGCCTGGAGGTGGTCACACTTTTGTGGAAAGACCAAGCAGAGCTGTCCTTGTAGGTGGCAGAGAGGCCTCGTCCATGATTGGAAGATGTTTTAATAACTATTTTTCAATAAAAAAGGCCTATTATATTCTGCACAGGGGTCTGGGGGCAAATCCAGGTCTCCCAGGGGGAATCTACTCTCAACCATAATGGATGATTGGTTCAGCTCTGCTGCTCCTACAAAGGGCTGAATAGAGTTTGCAGTGGTACAGGCAGCTCCCTGCAGCTCCATGTGAAAATGACTCACAGCAGTTATGAATATCAAACCTCCTTTGATGTGCTCCCAGACATGAGGAGCAGCCAGGAGGTGGAGGTGGACTCTGGATGCTGGCCCTGTGGGGTGGCATACAGAGGCCTGCAAACATCTGCACCATCCAGAACTCCAGGAGAAATCCTGGCTGGGTAATTACCTAGGACTTCCTAGGATCACAGCGCTCCCTTTTATCCATCTCTCTCCCTCATTCTCACTCTGTCTCCAGCTACAGGAGAATTAGATTCTCCAAGAAATTACAGCCTGTTCCTATACCTTCACCTTTCCTAAGGGGATAACAATTCACATCCTTGAATAAAACTTGTTTTATTGAGCACAAAATGAATGCACCCCGTCGCTCAACATCTGTGCCAATTGCTTTAAAGCCACAGACCCGGTCCCAGTCAGCCAAGCGGAAGGATTTTCCCCTGCAACAGCCATTTCTAGACTCTCAGCCTTTCAAGTGGCTGCATGGTACCTTGTTCTCCTAATAGGCTCTCAATGATGATTGAACACAAAGCCTCTGAGTCGCTCTCGCCCTGGCTGCTCCCAAGAGTGAGGCGGTCATGATTACCAGAGCAAAAGACAAGAGTTGTGCCAGCGGTCAGATGAGCATCGCGCCTCCTAGCAGGTGGGGAGGGTCAGCCACTGCCACCTCATGCCTGCTTCAGGGAAAGCCTTATTTACACACGGAGGGTTTCCCGTGCTACACAGAGTTCAAGAGTCTGTTGGTCCCTGGAAACAGGCTAGTCTTTACAGCTATTGAAGTGAGCAACACAGGGCACAAAGGAAAAGTGCCTGTTTGAGCCCATGCTTGCATTTTTTCCTTTTCTGGGCAGGAAATATAGCTCAGTGGTAAATTGTCTGGCATGTGCAAGACCCTGGATTTTATCCCCAGCACTGCAAAAACAAAACAAAAAACTACACTTTCCTTTTTGAAAATAAAGCTGATTTTATTTTTCAGCTCAGTTTGGCTTACACTGAAAGGCTTTCACGAATCCACAGGGATCTGCACACACTCATAAGGGACAGAAATTGTGTACACAGCCTCTGCTCACTAAGTACTGACCACGTGCCAGACAGGATGCCCAGGGCTTTGTGTGCCTCCTCCCTCCAGCCCTCACAAGCTTTCTGGGGGGTAGAGGGAGATATTATCAGACCCATTTTACAGATGGGAAACCTGAGACTCAGGAAGCCTAAAAAACTTGGTTAAGAACGAATGATTAGGACTGGGGAGATAGCTCAGTAGAATAAGCACTTGCCTGACAAGCACAAGGTCCTGCGTTCAATCCCCAGTACCGCAAAAACAAAAACAAATGATTAAAGCGAAAGTGCTCATAGTCCAAATTGCTGGGTTCTGAAGCATGTGTTCTTAAGCACTGTACCATGGGACAGCACACTTGCTACTGAGCACCCATGATCTCAAAGACATAGGGGTTATGTGGGAGGAGAGAAAAGACGCAGTGCCTGACTTCACAAGGCTTGGGTTTAGTGACACACCAGTATACAGAGAGTGACACACTATTCCTACCACTCACTAGGTCTTCTGAGGCTCCAGTAGCCAAGGTATCCTTCTCCTCATCATCTTACTCTCGAACCTCCTGCCCTTCGTTCACCTTGAGTTGTTACCAAGTCAGGTCTTATACAGTCTGGCTCCAACTGCTTGAACTTTACAGGCAGCGATGTGAACAATCAGATCTTTTATGCATCATGCTTTAGGAACCCAGCTTCAGAACTGCTGGGCCTGTTTTATTTTTAAACTTAGTCAAGAAGTTTCTTTGACCTGTTTCTCTATCTTTTTAGGAAGGCACACAGAGTAGGAAGGCAGCTAAGATAGGAACAGGAAGGATCGCAAGCTTGTTGAAGACTCAGGAAGCCGACTTATGGGTCACCTAGAGGGAGCACAGCCAGACAGGGTTCAGCATGGGGTGCACACCCCTGCTTGCCTCTCTTGGGAGGTGAGTGATGGCGCGTCCCGTGGGCACCGCGTGCTAAGGTGAAACAGAAGGCAGGAGGCAGACGCTGCACTCATCACAGGCCATGCCAAGAGCAGACGGGCTGCCAAGGCGACTTCAGCCTTGACTCATAGATCCACAGTCTGGGAGACAGGATGGTGTCCTGCTGTGAGTGTCTTCCACTGACATTGACCCAATTGTGTGCAGCAAGAGGGGGAGACTTATGATACTGAGAGAAGCTGCCCTCCAAAGCTAAATTAATGACCACCTACACACAGGACCGAGAACTCTGACGTCACTGAAGTCCCAGGATGAATGCAAACTTTGCTCTGTAGGCTCTTTGGCAAACCTAATGAAAAAAGAAAGTTCATTGCCCACAGAAGTTTCCATCCTATTGCATTTCTGTTCTCTGTTTCTTCCTGGGCTACCCTAGAGGTGGTGATTCTAGGTCAGATGTTCCCTAGAGCCTTGAGAAGGAGTTTCCAGCTCCAGGTCACCACTCCCTCACTCTACCACTACTACAGGTTTTTATCCCCAAGGCATCCTGGTCAACTCACCAGCCAGTCTCAATTTCTTCTAACAAAATCCAAACTGGGAAAACATACTGGTGTTTGTTTCTGTTCTTTTCTATGTATTACCTGGACACCAAAGCACCAAGTTATTAACAAACTCACTCTTCACTTTCATCTCTCAGCTATGGCTTCCATTCTGGATTTCCTAACATCTATCCATGAGAGTCATTCTGCAATTCCTCATTAATCCATAGTCTTCTCACAACTTCACTCCGGGAATTCATCAGGCCTCATGTTCCTGCCTTTGACCACTGGAGGGCAATGCTGGACTGGCCAAATCACCAGGCTCACTGCTCCATCTTTGTCCCCGCCTTGCCTTATCACTTTAGAATACAGTCTTGTGCTGGAAGTCAATACCAAGGACCTTTAAAGCACCCCAAGCTTGTAGTTCAGCCAGCTTACTACAGTGTCTCCCCACACCTGGGATCAGAGAAATAAAAGGAACTTCATTGAAAAGCAGATCTGGCTCTATGTGTGACAAAATCCCCAGGAAAGAGACTGAGAGGGAAGCCCACCTAATCATGTCATTAATCTGTCTCTCTGATGAGAGAATATAGAGTCCGCTGTCTCCACCCACTCAGACATAAGCCATGCAGGGTACTGTCTTAGTAAAGGCTGCATTTCAGGGTGTAAGCACTGAGCTTATTGACAAGTATTGGATGATGGATGGATGGATGGATGAGTGGATGGGTGGGTGGATGGATGAATGGATGGATGGATGGATGCATATGTGTAAACTGGAATCAGCCAGTTTCCTATCTGTTGCTGTCTTTCCTTTTATGATACCCAAAGTTTAAGTCATTAATCAGTTGCCCAGCGTTTTATATTTAAAGACAGCTGAGGACAGTCAGGTTGTGAGGTTAAACCCGGGGTAGTCATTGTACAAATGTTACTTCAAACACAGCTTTAAGAATTTCTTTTTTCTTATTTCTACAATCCTCCATTATGTTGCCCATGTGTCCTCGGACCACACTAGCCTGTGAATCGTCAAACACACTGTTATTAACATCCAACTTAAGATAACCTAGAGCTTCATCATGAGGCATATTGGGCAGCTGTCCTGCCCTCCAGATGACTAGTGTAAATCCATTCTTCTTAGAGGGTCTGGTGGGTTTTGACAGTTCCACTGAGCTAAGTTCTTCTTCAGGTTACCTCAAGTCCTCGCATAAGACTTTTCCAGCATGCCTTCCCCTTACCTTCATTGCAGTGAGTTCTATGACATCAGGAGCCCAGGATGCTCTCTTAATCACTTAAAGCACTATTAAATATTCAAAGAGAAAAGGCAAGGCATATGTTTCTTTTTGAGACAGGGTCTCACTCTG
Organism: Octodon degus; assembly: GCF_000260255.1. Taxonomy (NCBI): domain Eukaryota; kingdom Metazoa; phylum Chordata; class Mammalia; order Rodentia; family Octodontidae; genus Octodon; species Octodon degus. The sequence continues at coordinate 857,373 of NW_004524852.1, forward strand.
TAATTCAGGCGGACACTGGACTCACTATGCCATCCAGATTGACTCAAATTCGTTGTGATCTACTTCAACCTCTGGAGTGCTGAGATCAAGTCATGTGCCACCAGATCCAGCTCAACTAGTGCATATTTTGAGACCTCCAAACTCAAAATGAGGCTCTTGTTGTCTCCCAGCAGGCTTCCAATATAACAGTGATCACTTTAATGTCCCTGGTAAATATCTCGAAGCATCACCACATCTCTAAGTACAGATAGTAGAAAAGATTTTTTCCACTCAGTAAAAGCCTGGCTCTTTTCCTAATATAGGTTGATTGACAAGGGGAAAGGAAGGATTTCCACCCATTTCAGAGTGGGCTAATCTTCATGGCCTCAACAAGCAAACAGTATTGGACTGTGTTATTAGGTCTGATGATGCCATGCGTGGAACATCACTATGTCTGACAAAATTTACACTGGGGAAAAGTAAGCCACTCATTCTTACTAAAAAGATGTCATTTAATTTTTCTGAACAGAATATTTACCATCTTAGTGGGCCATATCTGTGTTCGGCTTTGTGATGACCTCATCGTCTCCAGGATAATAAATAAATATTTTTAGATGTGAATAAACTCATTTGCAACAAAAGAGTGTTCTAAATTTCATTCAGAGTCTTTGCTTCAGCTACAGAAACCCAACAGTCAGTAGTCTTTAAGGCGTAGTTGTGTTGAAGGAGAGAAAGAGAGAGAGAGAGAGAGAGAGAGAGAGAGAGAGAGAGAGAGAGAGAGAGAGAG
>NW_004524852.1:858238-872963 GCF_000260255.1 Octodon degus
AGAGAGAGAGAGAGAGAGAGAGAGAGAGAGAGAGAGAGAGAGAGAGAGAGAGGCTTTTACAAGATATATCTGTTCTAAAAATTCTAACTTTTAAACCTCTCTTACAGTTTAAACCTAGATCCTCTGAGTACAAGGTCCTCTTCCTGCTCATAAAAAATGCTATTAAAAATGTGTCCTTTGACGCCTTCCCTGAAAGCAAACAGTTTGAAAAATATCATTCAAAAACAGCATTTTTCCATCACTGTACATGGAAGTCAAGTTGATCACATATTAAACATGTCCTATATTGTGACTTTCTCCAGATGCTTTTGTGTGATTAAGGGGCAGGCCTCTAGGGTAAAAATCTCTCTTCTGTACCTACAAAAGACAATGAATAGAAATTTCTATAAAAAGGAAAATTGACAGTCAACACAAAAGACTCTGGAGGAAAGGGATGTCTCCAGGGTTTTCTCACTGCATTCAAATACAGCCCTGCCTCAGGGTTCTGATTTCCAGGTCCAGATCTCTGGTGGCTGGATGTTGCCCAAGGCCTTGATGCCAGGTATAATGCCAGGTTTGACATTGATGGCAGACCACAGACCCTCCTGCCTTGTGATTCTGAGAAGCCCAGAACTCTTCCCAAGTTATCGATCTTGGTCCTGACACTCACCTTGGCCCAGGTGAGAAGTGTCTGAAATTGCTTACATTGAAATTAAAATCTTTTCTTACAACTTCAAAGCCAAGCAGTCCTGGTTATTAACTGGTGGATTCAATTTTTTATGCAGCTGTGACACAGCAGGAAATCTTAATCAGCCCTTCCAATCTGCACACACTGGGGTATTCCTAGGGAAATGATATATTATGCTACCTGGAGCACCAAGGACTCCCGTTAGGACTGTGAACCCAAAATATTTCTAGTGATGGGATCCAGGTCCTTCAGTTCTTTCATAAGAAATTATCCAACCAGAAAATTTTTCTTTTGAATTCTCCTCAGAGTCCAGCAGTTTTGCCACAAGACCTAGTGAAGACTGCAATGTATCAGTTGTGACTTGGACAGAGCCCATGGGGAGACCCTTGAAAATCAGTCTCTAGGAAACATACCTGGTAGAGCTAGACCTTTCTAAGCAATGAGAAAATAGGAGAGCATGTATTTTTCCAAAGGAGGAAATATACAGACCTTTGCATCACTAATTTCTAAAGATAGGCCATGATAAATGTTGGTCAGAGTACAATGCACAGTTGTTCAAAGGAGAGAGAAATTAGCTTGGCTCAGAAGGACTAAGAAATACTCCCTGGTGGGAGTTCTAGTAGAAGAGACTTAAAGGATGAATGATTTTGATGAATGGAGGGAATGGAGAAGGATACAGCAGGCGGAGGGAGTGCAGCTTAAGCAAAGGAAGTACAGAGATGCTGTGGGAGGACAGTGTTGGCTCGGCACTAGCGGGGCCAGGGGAGTGACTGACTGGGCTGGTGGTTGTGTCTGCACTAAGATCAGTCTTGTGAAGCAGGCTAAGGCATGTGGATCCTGTTCTGTGGAGCATGGGCAAACATCAGTGTACAAAAGAAGAAATATACTTAGAATTTGTTTTAGAACCATAATTATGGACAGGAAGATTAGTCTGTGACTAAAAGCACTAAGATCAGAAACAAAGTTAATGCAAAAACTGAGTGAACATTGAGGAAGATCAAAAAGAAAGGCCTGAAAAGAGGAAGCATTCAAGAAATAACTCAAAAGTAGATGAAGGATATGTGGAATACAGGGAAGGGAACATGACCATGTTTGGCATCCTGATTGTGTGCTTGCAATGTTCTGTAGGGCCCAGGGCCTTGCTACTAGAAATTAATCCTCATTCATTTTTTTTTTTTTTTTAGTGCACTGGATTTAACATGTCAGTTCTTCCAGGAATATTTTTATATTTCTCTGGCCTCCAAAATTTTCTCCAATAATAAAACTCCAGGCACCACTAGAAAAGATTTGTGGCCAGGGTTTTCTTGCAACCCTCAAAAGTCATTACATATTTGACTGCATGCTCCTCTTATTTATAAAGCCAGTTATGTAAATAAGCACCCAACTATTATGTCTGTAACTATTTGATAACTGAATATGAAATCTAAGCTGATAATTTATATTATTTTCCTTCTAAGAATACTTTTTTTTTTCCATTCTTCAGGCTGGACAAGAAAACAAAGATCCAGAGAAAATCTTCCGTAAGTCCTTGACCTCCTCATTCAGAAACAGCCCCATGCCATTTTACTGGGCTATTCCCCACAACACTGGGAAGACCTTCCTTAGGAGCTGCGGGTGGCCTATCCCAGGCTGGCAGGCAGCACACATGCACCACTCCACACAGCTTCAGTGTCCAAAGTAGCATCAACATTGTCATAGCCGCGCTGTGGAGGCCCCCAAGGAAGCAGCATTATGCCTCCAGCCCTGCTTGGGGAACTCTCACAGCCATGCTGACTTCCACCTCTCCCTGTGTAATCACAGCTGCCCCTAACTCTGGTCTGTGTCACACAAAGAACAAAGGTCCTGAGGTAGGGGTCTCTTCATTTCTCTAGCCAGCATTCTATTCTCCCTTTAAACCTACACAGGAAGGCACGCTGCGGAAAGACAAGGAGTCTTGGAAGAGAGAGAGGAAAAGCTATGAGGCAAGAGTAGCAGAAGTGAGAGTAAAGACCTTGAATAAAACTGTAAAAGTGAACTCCCAAAATAAGATTAACCTGATACATACTCCATTATCTATCTATATTAGTTATCTTAAATTTAAATTTCCTGGCTCTGCAGTCTTTGTACACATGAAAAGGAAGCCTCATTCTCTCTGTGGGAACCATCACAGTCAAGCTGATTCTACTCCAAGAATAGAATGATAACAGTGCTAAGTCAGGAACTCCAGAATTTTAACTGTCAACAAATAGAATGGTTTCTTGGTGGGAGAGCGGCTATAAAGGGAGACAGGCAGAAAAGCAACCCTCTGGCTCTTGGATGGTTGACAGGGGAAATTTCAGCTGTGACCCTCCATGGTGAGCTCACAACCAGCTGTGTAGGATGAGAAAAGACCTTGCCAGGCAGGGACAGATGCTGGGGAGCCCCTCCTTCACCCCGCCACCTTTGAGTGCATCAACTGATCAGCTGTGTCTTTTTCTCTTGTCTCATGTTAAACATCCTCACCAGACTTGAAACTCCATGACAGGAAAAGCTCTGGCTGCTTTTTGCTTCCACTGTACACTCAGCATTTGGCAGAGAGCTTGTATGCTGTTGGCTCTCAATAAACATTTCCCAAATGTGTGGTTGATTGATTAATTAAAAATGAACAAATTACTTCCCCTCTAACTGGCTTCTGAAGAGTAAGTTCCAGAAGCAGGAACTGTCAGCTGGACAACAGGAGCCTCAGTGCGTTCAGAGCCCGGCGCGGAGACCGCTGCGCTAGGTCACCACCTCCTCAGTGCATTCAGAAAAGTGATTATCCCTACTTTACACATCCTTCTGTGCACCTTAGATACCTGAAATTAAGGAACAAGGTCCCAAGAGATCATGACTTCCCACGAGTCTTTCAACAAAAAACCATCTCCCTCTTTGTTTCCTTTCAGAGACTGAGCCACCTGGGACTGATAAGAGAATGGCACCATATGCTGCAAACACAAGCCCTAAGTGACAGAGGGACACGCGAGCCTCCTCTAACGGGGCCTGTTGGATTGCCACCTCTGAATACATCTGAGCGTGTCTTCAGATAGCACAGGCACCAGCCACTCCCGAGGACCTCTTTCCTTTATTATTGTAGCTGTGAAGCAGCCACATGGCTGTGGTAGATAAGGTGACCCGCATGTACTGTGCATGCAAAGCAGGTTGCGTGGTGTGCAGCAACAGGAAGAACCGCAGACTCACCATTGGGCTGGCTGCCCTTCCTTTGTGAACAGCCTCCAGGTAAATGAGTCCACGTTCCCACCACTTCTCAGTGTTCATTTCATATACATTTCCTTCCCCAGACAGTTCCTATGGGAATGAAATCACACAGTCTTCCTGTGTGGCTGCCATGATTGGAATGGAGGCCAATATAGCAACCGGATGGCAATTATGGCTATACTGGAATCCACAGAAAACTAAGCAAGGGCTCACTTATGTATGCATAGGCCCCAGGGAACCAGAGCATGAGCACTTGTAGGAAGGCGTCCTCCAGTACCTCAGTGATTAAACTCGTGCAGCCAATGGACAGTCACTTACTGCTCCTGATGCATGTCCCACGATGAACACAAGCTGTAAGCCTCAAGTGACACAGCACAGGAATTCTGTCTTCCAGTGAGACACAGGGCACTCCATGTCATCTTGAACTTGCCAGCTTATTCATCAATTCATTCATTCAAAACTAAGAGGCTCTTATAGCTTGAAAATTGATATAGAGTACTGTAGGAATATACAGATATAACATAAGCACTTCTCAAATAATAAAATTATTCAGCAGGTAGCACTTTTATCTTGTTAAACCACGGGAAGTGAAAATTAAATTCCACTGAATTACCGGAAGCTTCCACCTGAAAATCTAAAAACAATCCCTGATACTCAAAGTGACAAGTGAATTAGACATAAACACAAAATCAAGGTCAACAATTAACATCTTAATGACAAATGTTTATCAACTTATTAACATTTCTAAAGGCCTGAAAAAAATTAAATATCTGTATATCATACATAGTACAATAAATAGATGATTAAAGATAAATGATGGATGAAGGAATGGATGGAGTAGGTAACACACTAAGCTGGTTAAGCTCAAATTCAGACTTGAAAGCCAAATTTCTTCAGATCTGAATCCCAGACCTTCAACTTATTAACTTACTAACTATATGACCTTGGGTGAATTCCTTATACCTTGCTTCCCTCTCTATAAAATATTGATAACCAGACACCTTCCTTAAAGGATTGTTGTGAGAATCATGAACTACCAAGTGTCAAGTACTGTATTCAGAGTGAGACTTGACACGCAGGAGGCTCCTGGTAAGCACTAACTAGCGTGAGCTTGGTGATTGTGTCATGAGGCTGACTGCTCTATCTCCCTAGGGTGGGGCTGGCTCAGCCTTTAGAAAGTTGTTGTCAACAAGCAAATCAGTCTCTTGAACAATTAGACATTATTTTCTATATTAGTACCTCTTCTGAAACTAAATGTCAATGGACATTCAGAGAAATACAATTCAGAAGACCTTCAGGACCTTTATCACTGGATGCTGATAAATTATTAAGGGCTTTTTACATAGAAAAAACAAAAAAGGAAGTAATTTTTGACCCTCACAAGACAAGTGAACACAGACTTTGTGAGATATAATAAAACAGTAGCATCATTCATTAAGTAAGGAAAGTAGTGGAATAATTTATAACTGTCGATCCAGAGATAAAAGTAAAGCTATTTACAAACATAATTATAAGTAATAAATTAGTTCTACCAACCTGGCAGGTATACTAGTTGACCTACAGTCAGGTGCCCATCAGATAGTGAAAAGGCCATAAATAAAGTTACACCTGCCCTTACTGCAGATAAAGCATCAGATGAAGTTGGGCCTTATTGCAGAAGGGAAAAGGCTCTACAAAGATGCTTCCATGTTGGCCTTTGCTTATGCAAGAAGCCACCCATGAAAACTGCTTGGTTTGAACTGAAGACTGCCTCTCTATTTCTTTTTCAGAAGATGCAAGCTCCCCTGCGGCTTCAGATCCCATGTTTATTCTGCAGTGCAAACCTGAAACCCCTGCTGTCTTGCTGGCTTTCTCATTTTCAGCCAACATATGAGCTTGTCAGTGCCAGTACACCCAGGAGCAGCTCAGTAGGACACAAAACAAGAGGCTTTTATTGGGATAAAGATTTGGGGAAGGACCTTTTGTGAAATTTGGTATTTGGATCAGAATTTAAAGGCTTAGCTTTGATGGAACATCAAAGATTCCCTGAGTGTTAATAAGGGAGTTTTTCTTTCTCCTAGGATTGCTCTTCCATAGGGCACCTGGAATCTTTGGGGACATATCCCCAGGATTGATGAATGCCAAAGAAAAGACACAGGCTTCCTGAAGGGTGTGTACAGCTCTGGGCACCCTGCTGTATTCTCTGCTGATAACGAAATAGTCCATATTCCTCCCCAGAGTCAAAGACCAATGCCACGTTACAGGCAAGAGGGAAATGTGCCTTTGTCACTCAGGTCTCTAATTCTGTCACTTATTACACCATGCTAAGAGTGAGAGCACTATCTTTCTTCTTTTTCATAACTGGCTACTGCAAAGGGAAAGAAAAATTTGAGGGTAGAAGGAACAAAGTTTTAAACAGCTATGCATTGACTGGCAAACTCTACCCAAGGACTTGTTTCCCAATAGTAGCTTGTAAGAGTCAAAATAAAATGTGTGGTCAAGCTGACGAAATATTTCAGAATCTGTTCCAACCAGCCCATCACCTAACTGGAGTCTCCAACCTCCCCTCATGGGCCTTGAAGGACAATCATAAAAGAAAGTGTTAACAGGAAGCTTTAACTGGTCAAGTGCTTAAGTGTACATAAATCTCAGCATATTAACATGACGTGATTCATTTCTGTGTGCAGCAAGGTAAGTTGACTGTCTTCTCCACACCTGAGCCTATGCCGGGACCTTCCCTTACCAAGGTCAAGGTGAGTTACACAAGCTTTCTCCTCACCAGAGTTCACACTACAGTAGGACTTATGGTCTAATTGAGGAGTTGAATCAGACACATGTGGGAGCAAGAAAAATACTTGCTAATAATTATAGGAGTGTTCCAGGAGGAAATCGCAGATTGAAATTAGATCACAATGAGTTGGGTGATGGGAGAGCCAGGATAATATCCTAATGGGATCAAACTGTGAGCCACAGCTAAATATGGAAAAGTTTATTTATTTACATCCCAAGATCCCAAACTAGCAACAGCAGCAGAATTACGACTCAAGAGTCCCAACTTGCTTCTATGCTGTGTTGCTTGGCAGCTGTTTCACTCCGTGCCACACAGCTGGGTAAGTGAGTCGCAGATGGAAAATTGGCAGCCAAAATCTTTTTTAGAAACAAATGACACTGTGATTTTCCTTGACACCCATTGAAATTCCTCACTGATTTGCAAAAATATCTCATGTTTGCTTTAAAACAACCAATGAGGCCTAGACATTTCAGTAAAATAAAGTAATCCCAGCCATCCAAGCATTCTGAGCCCACATAAGACAGACTGGGGAGAAGAATCGCCTATTGAAAGCCGTCCCGGATGCCCAGAGGCTGAGGTCCTGGTGGGTACAACCTGCCCAAGGAAACCCAAGCCCGGTGCCTCTCCTTTTATTCACCTCTGTTCCTGCTCTTCAGTTGCTTGTCCAACTGGCTGGTGACAGAGCAGAGAAACCAGAGAGGAAAGGTAGCAGTTGGGAACAGGCGTGCATCTAATAGAGGCCAGCCTTGAACTGAGATCTGTCACCGGCACACATCACAGTCTGACTTCACTGGTACCCAAGCTTTTTGTGAGAAGCCTGGGAATAATGGGAAAGAGATACACAGGTGGGATCACTGGCATACGCTGGAGATATTCCTGTGATATCTCACTAAACTTATCTCTTTTTTTCATCTAGAAAATTCTAAGAGGATGTGAAGATAATGGATATACTCTCAAATCAAAGACAAAATGTATCCTGAAACTTCTAATTATGGAGAAAAATCAGAAGTCTCGGCCCTCATATCCCATGGATATTCAAGTGATCCCATAGACCAGTGTTTCATACTACAGACCCCAGATTAGCAGACACCTTCAGTGAAGAAAGCACCAACCTAGACACATGGCAACCAGTAGGAATTTTTTTGACCTCTTTTTGCTTCATAAAGCCCTGGTCTTTCTTCATCCTAGATTTTCAAAAGAAAAAGAAAAGACGGTCTCTAGTTCACATGTGCTCTCCACGTTTAGCTGTCAGAAACAGCCCTTTGTGGTAGGGCTTAGAAGGCCAGGATGATTCCCTTGTATCTATGGCAGGCCTCCACTCCATCTGTTCACCTGCCCACTGTCCTATGGGCACAGAAGCTGCAGAGAAGCTCACCCAGCTGCACAGAAACTCCTTTTTCTCCAAGGAAAGTTCCGTGCCAGGTTTAAAATTGCAAGTTCTACATCTTCCCTGGTGACTGGGACTCAGCGGAGAGCTATGACCCAGCCCTTCACCACCACAGAAAGGCAGAAGAAGCAAAGTGAAGAAGCCAGTCTCTCTGGCAAGCCAAGCAAAGGGACAGATATTTCATATATGTCCTTTCATTTAACTTCACAACACCCCTACAGTCATCTGCAGATAAGGAACTTAAGGTTCAGGGATGTAACTTCCCAGCTACTATTAAGTTTCAAAACAAAATTCAAAATCATAGATGATTAGACAGCAAACCTAGTGCTCCTTGCGTGTATATGATACCATCTGGATGGTGATCCACACTCTGATGCCCACAGTACCCTTCTCTGCTTGTACAAGGGTGCGTAGAAAACTTCAGTACCCATGTTTAGCCTGGGTTGCTCACAAATCCTTTCCTAATCCCAGCCTTTGCTAGATGAGCAGCTGGTCCTCTAGGCTCTTTGAGAGTCAGTAGGCTTCTAATACTGCTAAGTTATGGTCTAAGAACTAGAAAAAATGACCATAGGTATGATGCAGCTTCTGTTCTAATTAATATTAAAGTCCAAAGAAGGAAACAAAGCAACTTTCAGACAATTGTAATAGCAATGATTAATGCCAAGACCCAAGATGAGCCCAGGGCTCACCTCCCTCACGTGAGGCGGGGAAGGGAGAAGGAGATTATAGTTGTGCCAAGAAGACTGAGCAGCAGGAACACTGGAGACTATAAGACATCTCTGAGCCTGCATGTATGTTTTCTGGGGCTGGAATACTGAGTATGATGGAGAAGTGACTGAAAGTGAGGCTAGAGGAAGTTGTCATGACTCGCAGAGGATATATGGTAGCAGAATGGCCATCATTCCAGACTAATTTGCTTCTTTGTTTCTTCAGGTCCACATTGCCTCTCTCTGTCTCTCTGTCTGTCTCTATTTCTATCTCTCAAATCTCTCCATCCATGCATCTCTCTCTCTCTCTCTCTCTCTCTCTCTCTCTCTCTCTCTCTCTCTCTCTCTGTGTGTGTATGTGTGTGTGTGTGCAGAGGCCAGCTAACGTGGGTAGGGCAGCGAGGAGAGCATCCATCTAATGAAGCACGCTTCAGCCATGCTGTGGCTCTGTGCATTCTTCTACCTCACTGTCTTCTGAACAGCTGAGGACAGGCCTTTCACTCTTAGAGCACTGTCTACCTGGAGCAATTTGCTGGGTAGCTGAAAGTGAATTACTGCCCAGAATGGCTCGAAACTCTGTACCTTTGGGATGAAAGGAGTTCTTCACAGCCTTCCTGACTTCAGGCTTTTTGGTTCAGGGTCTGGATATTATTTTGGATCCAGACACCAAAACTCGGACTGTTCAGGTTAGGAAGCCAGCTATCTCCCACTGCACAGCAACAGAAGGAGACTTGAAGAGCTATCAAATGAGCTGGTATAAGAAGAAAGAAGAGAATTTCCTGGTCCTAGTACTATACAAACCAAACAATTCTACTGACAATATAAGGAATAATTTCAAAAGGAAAAATCAATACTTTAAAAAACCAATTTAGGGCTAGGGAGATAACTGAGCAATCTAAGCACTTGCCTGGCAAGCACAAGGACCTGGGTTCAATTCCCAGTACCACATGCCATGCCAGCCCCAGAACCCTGGGAGCACTGTGCCAGCCACTGAAACCAGGAGTGGTGGCTCACACCTATAATCCCAGTGTTAGAGGGGCTGAGATAGGAGGATCACTACAAGTCTGAGCTGCATAGCAAGACCCTGTATCAAATAATTTTTTTTTCGATACTGGAGATTGAACTCAGGTCTTTGTGCTTGCCAGGCAAGCACTTATTCTACTGAGCTATCTCCCCAGCTCAAATAATTTTTTTAAAAGATTAAAAATAAATAAATAAATAATTTATACTTGACATTCAAAAAGCAACACGAAAGACATAGGGACTTACTGCTGTGGATCTAACGCAATTCAGTTTCTGATCACTTCAAGAAAGCCCAGGATGAAATCTAGGCAGCAGATCCAACATGTACTGCCCTACAATGAGCGCTCCTGATAATCTTGGTGGTGGCCACTGACCAGGGAGGCTGGAACCAAGCTGGGCCAAGAGGTGGGGTTTTGCCATTTCTTCAACAGTGGAATAAGCTGTCGGGATTTATGTGAAGCCAAGCCTCCTCCACACACGTGTCTACAGACTCCTGGTTGACAGCAACACCCTCCAGTACTGAGAAGGGCTCTCACTGTGGAGGCCATGGATGAACAGAATTTCCACTGTCATCTCTGTTGTGACTTATTGCAATCATTAATATGAAAGTGTTGATATGCATAACCCAGATAAAGCAAGGTTGGTTTCCCATTAGCATTCTAAGCAAAATGTCCAAAGCCATTAGAGATAGCATTTACTCTGTGAAGACTAATGAATAAAGTCATTGTCTGCAATGTCTCTATAACTACACTTCAGGTGCTAACTGTTTTACATCTTCTCTTAGCTTGAGAGGAGTTCCAAGGACCCATTGAGGTCAGCAGAGGGGGAAATGAGCCGGCTTCCTTCGTGAGAATGAAAACTCCAACTAAAAGTCAAGTGTCCTGATTCCTTATATCCACATTCTTTCTGATGTACCATCATCTTCATCACACAGTGATTTAGGGGCACATATTTTATTCATGTTTTTAGGATAAGTTGTGAGAAAAAAGTTCTAAGGCAAGTTCTAAGTTCTGTCAGTTTGGGGTTCTTGTTTGTTAGGGTTTTGTTTGTTTGTTTGTTTGCTTGTTTGTTTCAGGGAATCGATTGCCTGTGAGAGAGATCATGGGAGACCTATAGAGGCTCGAACCACAGGATATAGTTAATGCCCTGACAAGGCAAGCCTTGAATCTACTGGTTCCACACTACAAAAGCCATCCCACTGATACTGTCAGTCAGACCTGCTGTATAGCTTGTTTACTAGCCCTGGGAAAGCTTGCATTCAGAGAGAAGTGGGACGTGGTGGGAAAGGTAAGGGCCAAATGCTGGGACTCTGCTTGTGTCTTCTGCTGTCTAGGTCCTCCCGCCTCTGCTGATCTAGCAGATACAGTGTCCTTAGGAGGCACCAGAGCCCCAGAGTGTCCACATCCTGAATACCCCTAACATTCAACATTTGTGTTCCTTTCCAATTCAGAGAACAAAGGCTGCTGGCCTCAAACCAGTTCTCAATAGATGTGGGCCACAACTGCCACCTACCCAGGAAGCATCCACCAGAGCTGAGCATGAGAATTGTCTTCTCAGCGATTCCCATACACGTGACCCTTTAATCATTTGACACTTACTCAGAGACAAAGACCAGGTAACTTTCTCCAGAGAAGCTCCTGCTACTAAATTAATTCTCTTGGGAATTAAGACTAAATTACTAATAAGGTTTAAGAAGACTGAAACAAAGATAAAGAACTTACTGGAAACTAGGTTGTATACCTTTACAGGTACTTGAGGAAAAATCAGATCTAACTATAGCCATGACGTAACCCCTGCGCATGCCTCCAACCTTACTCATCTACTGAATTGTGCAAGGTCATCAGACACTAGAGAGAATTGCAAACTAGAGGAAAGACTTCTCCCTCCCTGCATGTAGGACAGTGGGGATGGGGATGCTGGTGCTCAGACTGTCACTGCCAATCTGAGCCAGGGCATACAAGGACGTCCTTGTGTTCTTTATTCATTTTTTTTTCTTTTTTGGCAGAACTGGGGATTGAACTCAGGCCCTTGTGCTTGCCAGGGAAGCACTTATTCCACTGAGCCATCTCCCAGGCCCCTACAAGGACGTCCTTGTGTTACAACTGTCTGTACCCAGGGTATCCCTAACTCTATAGATGTTTTCCAAACCATTTTTCCCTGAGAAAATTATCTTTGCTGTGTTCTGCCTGTTTAATAAAGCTAAGAAAAATAAGAAGAACTAGGAACAAGGAGTAGAACAAAGACGTTAGTGCCCCAGGAAATACTGTTGTGGATACACGGTGTTGATATTAACCCAACCACCTCAAAGAACTGAGGTTGATATCACAATGTGTGTTTTCCTAAGAGCTCTGAAAGAACATGTGAAAATTCAAGAGTGCTGCTTTCAGAAAAACTGCTTAGCTATTGCTGGAATGATCCAAAACCTTGCCAGCGATTCAGGCCAGCTCCTGAATGCCCTCCCCGGGAGCTGTGATGCAGGTCGTCTGTGGCTGCCCGTTCTGCTCTTCCTGTGCCTTTCTCTTGGGCCCTCCTCCTTGTTGCATCCCTCATGTTTTCATTCTATTCCCATATAAATTCAATCTCAATGACTTCTTGTGTCTCATTTTGAATGATGGAAGTGAGGCAAGGCTTTGGTTTCTCTAATATTTTAGACAGAGATAACGAAAAGAGACAATAGCTGTAAGCTGCAGACAGAAACATTGTTGCAGAATTTTCCAAGTTTAATTTTCCAAGTTTAAGGAACAGTGTTCCAAATGCAATATATTTAAATAAATAAATAAATGTCATCATATCCCACATACTAATTTGTATCTCTTTGATCATTATGTAATCAATTCACTATATTATTAGGTACTTTTCAATGTGTACCTTATTATTATTATTATTATTATTTTAATGTATTTGGTACAGGATTTCATTACGCAGCTGGGACTCATAGTGATCCTGCTGTTTTCAGCCTCCCCAGTGATGGTATTACAGGCATGCACCAACACGCCTGCACTCAGTAGTGGGCTCAGCGCAACTGGAGGCTGGGACAGCAAGGCATGTGGTGCCCAGGATTCAGCCCCTTTCCCTGTGCTTACCTAAGCAGGCACTTAGTCCATTGAGCTATTTTGTTGGCCCTAATGTGTACTTTAATAAGTTACATGAATGCTATATTTAGGGGCATACCATAGTGGACACACTTTTCTTATGGACAAAAACATTTAGATAGCTTCTGCATTTTCCCCATTATAAAAATGATGAATATATCTGTGCTTATAATTTTTCATTGTTTAAAGATATCACATATGTGTATAAAGAAAGTGTAGAATTTTATCTATGTAGATAATGTATGATACAGTATATATTATAGAGACATTTTATAATTCATCTATAAAATGAAGAAAATCCCCATTGTTTTCAATAGGAAGGTTCATAGTTAATGCTTTGCCCAACTTGACTATAGAAGCCCTTAGAGCAGTAGCTGAATTGCCAATTGCATTTTAAATTTTAAAATACATTAATTTGATTACCATACATATTAATAATATATAATGTTTTAATTATTAGGCTGGCAAGGTAGTTCATTGTACTAAGCACCTGCTTAGGCAAACACAGGGACCAGGGTGTGACCCCCAGCACCAAAGGCCATGCTGGCGCTGCTCCCAGGCACACTGAGCAAGCCACGGAGACCAGGTGATGTGGCGCATGCCTATAATCTCAGAACTAGGGAGGCTGAAGGCAGAAAGATCACTATGAAACTGAGCTGTTGAGTGAGACCCTGTGTCAAATACAAAAATAAAATAAAAATAAAAACTAAAAAATAAATTTTTAATTATTGCTCTTTTCCATTCTTCCAGTTAATAAAATAACTTTATTCAAATTCTTCACAAGGACCTCAAATCAGTGTGTCACTACTAGATCCATGTTTTTAATCCTCATTTTTGTCAGAATGTATCAAAGTCACATTTAAGTTGTTGAAGGTACAGCATGTTATTAACCATGATCTACCTAAAGCTATCATAACATGATTGGGGCTTTTATTCAGGTGGATCTAATTTTCCTGAGTTCTTTATAAATTCTTGCAAAATCCAAGAATGGTCATCTTTTTTACTAACTCCATCAGCCGGCTTCCACGAGTGTCTCTGAACCAGCATCGATTGAGATGGTTGAGATGAATGCATCTTCACTCCACTGTACTTCACCATTCAAGATAAGATAATTGAGCCCAGCACTGCAATATTGCTTTTGGTAACTTTTGTAAGCAGTCAAATATAAGAGCCTCCCTCTTCTCTGAGGACAATAAACATCACTTTGAGCTCAAACATGCACAGTATTTTCTCACAGCAAATTCCCTGAAGTGAAAAGTTTGCAAAACTATATTTCCACTCTTTTGATATTAACTGCTTGGCTTCCAGGAAAAAATAGTAATTTATGTTGCCATCAACATCTTTCCAGCCTTACTTACATCATTTTTTAAGTAAAAGCATTTGCTTAAATATCCGTTCCCCCAAAATGGATTGTTAATACTTTATTTAAATTTTTATTATGAAAGAATTAAAATATTTTTCCAGGGTTGCTAACCAATTATTAACTTCTTCTGTTCATTGTCCATTTAATTTTTAGGATTTCAGTGTTTTTCCTCATTGATTTATGTGATTGTAGTAACTTCTGCCTCTGAATTTGATAGCACTTAATCACAATAGCAGCACTAATGAAAGAGATTTCCGGGGTATTGTGGAGGGTGGAGGGTGGTGATGGCAAAATGCCAAGGACAGCAGAAAGGAAGAAAAGGTTTTTGTGCTGATGTTTTTCACTGTGTCTACGTACCACAGAGGTGGAAGCAGATTTAGGCTTTGTTCAAAAACCCCCAACTGTCTCTGCTATGTAAGTCTCAGCCCTGAGAAGGTCCCCTGAGTCTCATGGGAAATAACATCTGAGCTCCCTTGCTCCAACTCCCTTCTTTGGCTGCTCAC
>NW_004524852.1:873073-886585 GCF_000260255.1 Octodon degus
GGATAGGACAAATAGTGATGGTACCTGTCTGCCTGTCCAATACCAGTACGTGATGAACCAACAAGTTGAACCTAATCTGTGTAATTGATATATTTCTTTCTTTTGAAGACCTTAATGCCTAACGCCAAACAAAGCAAGTGCTCAAAAAAGGAGCCATGAAATGAATTCCAATGTACTCTGTATAAATAGATACCAGTCACTACTTAATACAAAACTATGACAATTTGTTAAATGCATTCTTGCCTTCCAAATGTACAGCATTCTGTAACATAAAACTGAGATTGTTTATGATATTTTCTTTGAGGTTTAAACATATGCCTTTTTACAGAGATTTAACTACTAGAATGTCCATGGTTGGTAAGAAATAACAGTTTTCTGGTCACACTTTATATCTCAAGTGCTTAATACTCTGATAAAATTTTAACAATTAAGTGTATTGTTCCCAACTAAGTATACTAATGTAGACCCAGAGATTCTCCTGAAGGAAGACTTGTTATTAATTCCTACTTTATATACCAATCTGCTCCTAACATTCATGCCTTAGCTGTGACCCTTTACCCTACTGTACATAACCTTACACTGTTAAGCCTACTCCCACCTAATCAGATCCCATACACTGTGTTAGATTTAAAGGATGCATTCTTGTGTATTCCCTTGTCAATTGCTTCCCAGGAATCATTCACCTCAAATGGGAGGATCCAGAAGGGGAAACATAAATGCCAGTTCGCATGACCATGACTTCCCAAGGATTTAAGAACTCACCTACTATTTTTGGAGAAGCTTTATCAAACAAACTGGTATCCTTTGGTGAAAACAATACTAATATTTCCCTTTTGCAGTATGTAGATGAACTACTGCTGGCCACTGAGACCCAGGTATTATGCAAGAAAGGGGAAAAAAAGGTTAGAGCTATTCCAAAATAAAGGATGTTGGATCTGTAAGAAAAGGTTCAAATACATGTTTAAGCTGTGAAATTCCTCAGATTCACCTTAAAGGGAGGGACTCATTCTTTTTCAACCTCTCAGACCCAAACTATGCAGAGACTGAAAGCGAAAAAAACCCAGAAGGAATTAAAAGAATTATTGGGAATAGTGGAGTATTGCTGTCTATGGATGCCAAATTTTGCTACTATTGCTAAACCTTTATATGAAGCCCTGAGGGGGGGGGGGGAGTAACCTTCCCTTAGACTAGAACTCTGAACAGCAAAAAAAAAAAAAAAAATATTCAAGGATTTTTTTAAAAGTTGCTTAGGGACCTAGCTCTGGCCTTGCTAGATATCACTAAGCCTATCCAGTTATTTGTTCATAAGAAAGAAGGAGTTGCAAAGGGAGTTTTGACTCAAACCTTGGGACCATAGAGGTGCCCCATGACCTACTATCTAAGAGACTGGACCACATGGCAGCTGGGTGGCCACCTTGCTTGTGGATCACTGTTGCTGCCATTGTCTTGGTAAAAGAGGCTGATAATTTGACTCTGGGACAGAAACTAAGCATGTCTGAGCTCCATACAGTCCAGACATTACTGTGTAACCCTGATAAAAAGTGGCTGTCTGGTACCAGGCTGACCTAGTACCAGGCAGCCCTTCTTGAGAACTCACACTTAACTCTTAAAACTATATAGGTCATCAACCCTGCTTCTCTTTTGCCAACATCTCTGAAGCCCCCCAAACATGAATGTGTAGAAACTATCAAGGTTGTTTATTCTGCAAAACCTGGCCTGCGGGACACACCCCTTCAGGACCTTGATTTCATCCTATTCTTGGAAGGAAGAAGTATGATAATAGATAGGGTATGGAGGGAAGGGGTACCAGTTGTGACAGTGGAACAAGCCATCTGGTCAGGAGCACTGCCTCCTGGTACATCAGCCCCCAAAGCCAAACTGGTTGCTTTTACATGGGCCTGGGAGCTGGGGAAAAACAAAAGGCTAAACTTTTCACAATGGCTGGCGAGATAGCTCAGCAGACTAAGCACCTGCTTAGGCAAGTGCAAGGACCAGGGCTTGATCCCCAGTACTGCATGTCATGCCAGCCATGTCCCTGGGCACACTGAGCCAGCAGCCAAGTCTGGGCATGGTGGTAGATGCCTGTAATCCCAGTGCTGGGGAGGCTGAAAACAGGACAGTCACTACAAGTCTGAGCTGCATAGTGAGACCCTGTACTAAATGCATAAATTTAAAAGAAAAAAGTTTTCACAGACTCCCTGCATGCTTTTGCCCCTTTGTATGTACATGGTGTGATCTACCAAGAGAGAGCCCTCCAAACCACAGGAGGAAAGGGCATTAAAACTTTACAAGAGATACTGAACTTGGTACAAGTAGTATGGCAGCCTGCTCAAGTGGTGGTAATACATAGTCCCGGACATCAAAAAGGTAATACAACTGAGGCCCAAAGTAATAAGACCACTGATTTAACAGCTATTGGAGATTTTCTGCCAGAAGCATGAGTTATGGTGGTACTGCTCCTTCAGCCATCTAAGTGTTCTTAGTCTGAGATAACATGGGTCAAATCAGAAGGGGCATCAGAAAGAAACAGATGGTAAAACAGATGGTAATTTTTTCCAGAAAAAAAATATTCCTACCAGAAAACCTGGGACATCTTGTGATTCAGGAACTATACAACAAAACCCATTTGGGCAAGATAGCTATGGTAGAAGTGCTCAGTCATTAATTTCATATTTTCAGGTTTGGACTCTGTGTGCTTCAATAGCTAGTAGATGTGTGACTTGTGCTAATAACAGTCCAGCTCCTCACCAACAGGATTAGCCAGGCATCTGTTGACAGGAGACCTCCCTTTTAAGGACATTAAAGTGGACTTCCCTGAAATGAAGCCTATGGTTGGAAACTGAAAGTATTTTTTGGTGCTTGCTTGCACCAACTCAGGACAGGTGGAAACCATGCCAACAAAACCTGTGACCTCTAGAAAGGTGACAAAAACACTGGTGGAGGTGCTCATTTCCCAGTATGGGCTCCCCATTTCTGTAGGTTCTGCTTTTGTGGATAGAGTGGCTCAGAGCCTCTCCACCCTGTGGGGCCCAAAATGGAAGCTACATACTGCCTCCTGGCCCCAAAGTTTGGGCCAAGTAGATCTACAGAACCACACCCTAAAAAATGCTCTGTCCAAAAAAGACTATACCAAGAGATGGGTGCAAATTAAATGTCTATGCCCTCAGTGGCCTTACTGAAGTCATGTTGAACCCCATACTCCAATGAACTTGCTCCTTTTGAAACCCTTTTTTGGGAGGCCTCTGCCCTTGGTGCCAGCACTGGAGGAACTACAAGAAATTGGGATACTGAGCTTGCAATAACAGCTGCAGGTGCTTCAAAGGACTCTAAAGGCACTACAACAAACTGTATTAGAATTTCACCCGTGGGGCTGGAGAGATAGCTCAGTGGAATATGCACTTCCCTGGCAAGCACAAGAGCCTGAGTTCAATCCCCAGTTCTGAAAAAAGAAAAAAAATGTCACCCTTTCCCCTTCAGAGCCCCCTGCACTCCTTTGAGCCTGAGGACTGGGTGTTAGTCAAAAGTTGAAAAAAAAAAAAGTGTTGTTTTCATCCTATGAAATTCTGGAGTTATTTTACAGACCTTAGACAAACTAGACCATGATGCAAAGGAGAAAAAAAAGACTACACTGCCATCTTATGACTATACTTCTTAGACACAAAAATATGTCCTAGAGGATAGAATATAAGGGATGGCAGCTCTCAATGTGTTAATTTTATCCTGGCCAAAGTAGCTCCAGTTCAGCCTCTAATCTATCTTAGAGAGAGGAGACACCTGAACCACCTGACTCCTTCCCCATCCTTGTTATATTATAAACAAAAAAGAGATGAAAAAGGATAGACAAAACTAATTGCAAAAAGTGTGTTATAGCCTATGTTATCATAAATTCTGGTGACTGGTCTCTGACTCACTATCGTAACAGCCCATTATAGTTACCCTAGAAAGTAGAAAGGTGTTTGAGCTGAGACAAAGAAAGAGTGGGGCCAAACATTTCCTTGCTTGTGAGTTGGGAGGTGTTTCGTGGCTGGCCTAATTGGATTAAACTCAGTTTTCCCTACATTCGTCTCTTGTGAAAATTATCTCACTCTGCTTCATTCATACTTATTTTCAAATATTTGATGAAAATAGATAGAAATATGGAAAATATTAACAATTGCTAAATCTAGGTGATAATTCTATAATTATTAATTTGATTGATCTCATTTTTTTGAATATTTCAAAATCTTTACAGGGCCAGGGAGATAGCTCAGTAGAATAAGGGCCTGAGTTTAATCCTTGGCTCTGAAAACATAAAATCTTTACAATACAGAGTTTCTTTAAATTTTTCCTTTTTAAGTAACCAACAAATTTACAGTAAATTTAAATGATGAAACATGAAATACATTGTTTCTTTAAAATTCACATACTTCTTTTTAAAATACTGCTCTCCCCCAAAAAGTCTCCACAGCCCTAGGAGTTAGAACAAATTAAACTGCATTTTCAGATGACATACATCTAACACAACACTCACTGACTATACAGGTGAGGTAAACTAAGAAAACCAGTTACAACGATGTTGCACATTTTGAATTCCTATTGTTCTTTTTCAAGAGAGGTATAACTAGGGTGTATTAAAATCATTGACCATTAAGATGTGAGACACTGTAATAGCTCAACTCAAGTCGGGATTGCGATTGTGGAAGTGGGGATGGGAGGTATCCCAGGCTTCTACCATTGGACCAATGAACTCTGATCAGTTGATTGCCACACTTACCTCTTCAGGTGGGGGGTTTTCTAGAGATACTAGAAAACATTTCTGATAAAACCAATGCATTTCCTGAATCACTATCTCAACCAGGAGGAGAACTTAGCCAGGCTGTATGCATTCAGAAGGCCTTAGAAGGGCCTTGGCTCAAAAGCACAGCCCCACTTTTCTGTCCTGGCTGTCTGAGGATTGTTGCCATCATGAATGACACCATAACTATCAGAACCTGGAAGTTCATGACCAGTGGACTACTTCAAAAGAAACAAAGTGTCACTGATGTCCTTCATCCTGAGAAAGCAGAGTACCAAGGACAGACATTTGGGAAAAGCTCACCAAATATAAAAGACAACACCAGATGTCATTTTTGTGTTTGGATTCAGAACCCATTTTTGTGGTGGCAAGACAACTGGCTGGGACATGATTTACAATTGTTTGGATTATGAAAAAAAAAAATGAGCCCAAACATAGACTGGCAAGACACAGCTTATGTGAGAAGAAAAAGACCTTAAGAAAGCAGAAGAAAGAATGCAAGAACAGAATGAAGAAAGCCAGGTGAACCACAAAGGCTAATGTTGGTGCTGGCAAAAAGAAATGTGCCTGGCTGTGAGCTGGAGACTGGAGAACAGCTGAAGGAGTAGAGATTCTGCAGTGCCTATCTGCAGTGACTGCAGCTTTTTTCACAAGGGATTTAATAAACTATAAAACCTTCCCCAAAAAAGCCCAGCCCCTTTAATCCCTGTCCAGTTGCTAAGGATATTACTGGCCCATCAGCCAAAAAAGTTATGTTGATCCATTTCTCCTCCTTATAATCTTATAAAAAATAAAATTCAAGCTCCCATTCCAGTGCTTAGTGAAACAAGTAAGCACTATTATAAAATGAAAACACTATGCAATACACAGAAATACAGAATGTGTACTGATGACAGCGTGGTCATACTCTCCAGCCATCACTTTGCCCTTCTTTCATCATCAGACCCCATCATCATACATCCAGCATCTCATCTCCAGGTGTCTAAACCCCAAAGGACCAAGCAACAAAAAGAAATCAGAGATTCATGGTCTTGACACTAGAGACTCTAACCAAACTTCCTGGGTCAGTTTCATCCTTTGCCTGGAACTGGAAGACTCCTGATGCCCTCCTCATTAATCAAAGTGTGTGATACAATGGATATGTGTGGTGAAACAGAAGAGGAAGCTCTACCAATGCACATAAAAAGCTAGTAGTAGGACAATCATTTTCAAAGAACGGCCCATGGTCTGCTAGAAGCCCCAAGATCTTTGCAGGGAGTCCACAAGATAGAACTGTTTTCATAATAACACCAAAATGTAACCTTCTGTTTTGATTTGCACTGACATTTGTGCTGATGATGCAACCTCAACGATGGGTAAAACTGCGGTACCTTGGCACCGATCACGCAATGACGCAGTTCCGTACTAATACTCTTTTTTCTTCACTGCCACTTACTCGCAGGGAACAAAAGACAGCTTCATGAATGCTACTGATTGGGTGCCTGAGCTTCCAAAACAAAATACCACAGACTAGCTTTAAAAACAGAATCTGATTTTCTCAGGATTCTAGAACCTAGAAGTTCAAGATCAAGGTGCTGGCAGGACTGCTTATCCTGAGACCTCTCCTGTTGGCTTGCAAGTGGGCAGATTCTTACTGTCTTGGCATGGTCCTGCTCCTGGGACTGCATATTCTTTGTGTCTCTCCTCTCTGTATTTCTCAAAATTATTCCTCTTAGAAGGGCACCAGTGCTACTGGATTAGGGCTCACTCTAGTGAGCTCATTTTAATTGAGTAACCTCTTTGAAGGCCCTATCTCCAGACACAGTCATAGTTAAGGGCTTTGGGGTTAGGGCTTCAATATATCAAGGGGGGCACAATTCATTCTATAACACTGACAAGGCAATAAAACCCCTTAATTTTATTAAAATCCAACCCTTGAGAATATCTTTTTGGTATTCAATGTGACAAAATTGAAAGGACACATGACAGGGTGATTCATGGTCTTGACTCTAGACATGCTAACCAAAATGCCTGGGTCAACTTCATCCTTTGCCTGGAACTGGAAGGCTTCTGACGACCTGCTCATCAGTCACAGTGATATAGTTGCTATGTGTGATGAAACAGTAGAGAAAACTCTGGCAACACACACACACACACACACACACACACACACACACAAACTAGTAGTAAGACAATCGTTCTCAAAGAAATTCTACCAAATCATGATCGTAAGGGAAACATCATGCCACTGTTGCAGTTTAAGCTTTACTATCCACATTGTCCATGAAGTACATTTTATTCAATAAAATGATGGGGCTGGGAGATAGCTCAGTGGCATAAGTGCCTGCCTGACAGGTGTCAGGTCCTGAGTTCAATAACACTGACTTTGTGGTCCTCAATACAACCCAAAAAAAGTACATTTTAAGGGCTGGCCAAATAGTTCAGTAGCAAGCAGGCTCAGGGCCCAGGGGTTCAATCCCCAGGCCTGTTGTGCCAGCCCCACACCCAGGGCACTCTGAGATGGCGATTGAGCCTGGGCATGGTGGCCTGCACCTATAATCCCAGCACCTGGGAGGCTGTAAACAAGAGGATCACTAAGAGTCTGATGTGGAAGTGAGACTCTGAATGCCCTGTAGACCCTTCCTTAAAATACAGAAAAGAAAATGATGACAGACAATTAATTACAATTTTTCAGACTTGGGCATTTGGCAGCATCTTCTTGAAAATGAATAAAGAGTCACATTTAAAAAAAATAAAAATTAAAAAAAGAGTTGCATAAAAAATATTTACTTAAAAAAGTTTTATAATTGTTACTAATAATTAAATCCAATATTGGGGGCAAAAATTAGAATTATGAAAAACTTGCACATGCCTCTGTAAGCTAGATGGCTTCAAAATATTAAAACACTTCTCTGTTCTAAGTTGGCGACAGTGGCTATGTCTCAACCTGTGAAAGATGCTTAATTCAGTGACCAATTATTTCCCAAATGACCAATGGATAGTGTCACAAAAGTATGCCTGAGTGAAAGTTCCATCCAAACTATAAGGTAGATCAATTTTTAATGCAGTAAAATATAATAATTTCCAAATCATGGTTTTAGATTCCATATTGTAACTAATTCTAAGAAACTACCTCTTGTCAAATTTGTATGTAGTATCAGGAATATTGCATCCACTATGTTGTAAAATGGTATTAAAACACCCCTCTTTTTGAATTACATATCTGCATAAAGCCAGGTTTTTCTCATTTTTCTCACCAAGCCAAAAATACTGTACTGCAGTACACAGAATGCATAAACAGACATAAGAATCCAGCTGTCTTCTGATAAACCAGCTCTCCTGAGAGATTTGCGAAGTCTGTGATCAAATCCCCCAGAATATTACCCCCTTTGATTTACACTCCCCTCATGTTCTTCAGTTGTTCCTCTTTGGGCCTGGTTTGAAGTGCACTTATCCTTTCCCCCACCCCCATGGGGTGGGGCAGAGCCTCATTATTTTCAGACTGACCTTGAACCCATTATGTAGATCAGACAGGCCTTGAACTTCAAACCTCAACCTGCCTCAGCTACCTGAATGTTGGGATTACAGACATGCAATGCCACACCTGGTTTTTTGGTCTTTTCTTTTTATTGTATTTTTGGGACAAGGTCTTGCTATGCAGTTCAGGCTGGCCATGAACTCACTTTGTAGCCCAGGCTGGTCTTCAACTCATAAGGATCTCCCCGCCTTAGGCTCCTCAGTGCTGGGATTGCAGGTGTGCACCACCACATCTAGTTCACTCACATCCAGTTTGATCCTCCTTTAAGTACAAGGCTTGTTCCCAGCCTGGATTGGACAGTACCATGTCAAATCCAATCACTATACCTACCCCTTTACTCTGAAAATGAGACTTCTGGGTACTGAAAATAGACTTCCTTCCAGGAGGAGCTATTCTTCAGGATTTATCCATCCACCACCTGTGCTTCCTCTTTCCTATATAAGAGCATGTCACACAACACTAGAAAGCCACTTGGAGAAAGAAAGCTGGTTGCCTAGGCCATTTGGGTCGCTTCAGGGAAGAACAGCTGCAGGACTGAAACACTCTCAGATCATAAATGCCTGAGTCTAAAGTCTATGTTTATGTGCCTAGGACATCAAAAGATCATTGCACTGGCATATGGTTAGCTGGTTTTGTGTATGTCCTTTTCAAATAGAGTTCCCTGGCCAAGTTGTCAAATCCTTCTGGACTTTGTATACTGTTCTATCTAAAAGCCCAGGAGAGAGAATATGTGATTTTTTAAATTATCATAAGCTTGCAATGTATAATTACATTCTTCTTGGGGAATATGTAGATGTAGAGACAGAGATAGATAGATAGATAGATAGATAGATAGATAGATAGATAGATAGATAGATAGACAGATAATCATCCTGATTACTTTTACTCCTTTATTTCCATTTGCCCTCTTTCTCCATAGACCCTTACCATCTCTATACTCTATCTACCTATTTATTATCATCTGTCTTCTATTTTGCTTTTAAAATTACTTATTTGAGGTTTCTCATGTAAGAGAAATCATACAATATTTAACCTTTCGTGTCTGATTTATGTAAATTAGCATTATGTTCTCCAGATCCACTTTCCTAGCAATGACTGAAATTTATCCTTCTTTATAGATATGCGTTCTTTTTCCAGGCATCTGTTAACTGGTGCATCGGTCACACCCATAATTTAGCTACTGTTGCGCATTGTGTTGCCATAGACATGGTTTGTACATATCATTGTGTATTGTATCTTTAACTCTTTCAGGAACATACCCAGAACAGGGATATCTGCTTCAAATGAAACTTCTGCCTTTAGTTTGCTTTTTTTGTTTTGTTTTGTTTTGTTTTGTTTTGTTTTGTTTTGTTTTGTTTTGTTTTGTTTTTTGAGGAATCTCAACATTGATTTCCATATTTGGTTTTTTTTTATTTTATTTATTTATTTACTTGTATTTTTTTAGTACAGGATCTTCAGGGTCTCACTACACAGATTGGACTCAGTAGTGATCGTCCTGTTTTCAGCCTTTGAAGCACTGAGATTGCAGGCACATATCACCATGCTCAGACTTGCTGTCCATCTCAGTGCGCCCCAGGGGGTGGGGCTGGCATAGCATGCCGAGGATCAAACCCCAGTCCCGCCTTCTGCCTAAGCAGGCACTTTAATCCACTCAACTATCTGGCTGACCCTTTCCATGGTGGTTTGATAGTCTACATTCCCACCAACACTGCGGAAAGTTGTCTTTTATCACATAACCAGCATTTTTTGTTTTTGAGTCTTTGTTAGTAGCCGTTCCTACTGTAGCAACTTAGAATCTCACTGTTGTATTGATTTGCAATTCTCTGATGGCCCAAGATGCTAAACATCTATACTTGTTTTTTTGAAAAGTGTCTATCATTTCACTTCCCCTTTTTTGCTTGGGGCTCTTATTTTGGTGGATCTAATTTTTCTGATTTCCTTATAAATTCCAAGTATTAACACCCTACCTATAAAGTAGTTGATAATTTTTTTCCTAATCCATAGATTGTCTCCTCATTCTGTTGATTGGTTCCTTTATTCGACAGAAATTTTAAATTTTGTGTACTCCTATTTTTTCATTCTTCCAGAGTTGAGGTTCTGTTCAGGAAATTCTTGCCCATGCCTATGTCTTTTAAGAGTTTTACCAAAGTTTTCTTTCAGCAGAGTCAGTGATTCTGGCTCCCTAAAGTGACTCCCTAAAGTAAACTTCTTTCATCTCAAAGGGAAGACATTCAAGAACGTTGGTAGAAATCTATGACAGGATGTATCTTGGGGCTTCAGTATCTGTAGTCTGGATCAAAGCATGGCAAAGCTCCAATGTATATAAAACATGCATTCCACATGTAGCAGGAAATCCTGCCAAGTCATGCGGCAGAGATCCCCATGTGGTACTTCTGCTATAGGGAGAGAGTGAAGAGTTGGGAACGATAACTGCCACATTCTTAACTGAGTTCCCAACTGGTTGTTCTCTACACTACTCCTATTCAAGACTTTTTTTTTGGCAGAACCAGGGATTGAACCCAGACCTTTGTGCTTGCCAGGGAAGCACTTATTCTACCGAGCCATCTCCCCAGCCCTCAAGTCTTTTTTTGACGGTTGTTTCATGGAAAACTCTGTACAGCACATTGCAAGGAACTCAGTCAATCTCTTATAGGTAAATCAGAAGCTTAATTTGTCCTCACTGCAATAAGCCCTCCTCTTTTGTCATTTCAAACACTAGTTCTCAATACAAGTTATATTTGAGAAGTTACATCACAATATTTTTAATTTTATCAGGTTTTCCCTTGGAAGCTCACATTTTCCTGCTTTCTGCCTTTCTCTATATCATTTCATTGTGGGTTTTTTTTTTTTTTTGAGGTAATAACATTATCCTTTTTAAAATCAGAAAAAGAATGTTAGACATTATAGAAATAAAGCTGCTTAGAGTTTACAGGGCAGGAATGTGGTTGAATGTACAGTGGCAAGCAGTCATCAGAAAGACCCTACATGAAATAATAATTCCTAAATTAAGTGATAGATTGGCCTAAGATATCCAGTGAATGTGCATAGCAATTGTTTTTACAGTCATGTGTTCTTTTTGATAAAATGTGGCAGCAGCAAAAATCATACTCTCCTTTAATGGTCAACTTTATTTTATTTTGTTATTTTGAGGGGTTTAAAATTCTTTGTAGTGGGGTTAGGAGGGGAACTGGGAAACAAACTCATTACCTTGTGTTGGTAGGCAGGCACTATGCCACTAAGCTATGTCACTGGGCTTAATGATGCACTTTGAAGAAGGTAAATTTCAGTGAACTTTTCACTTCACTTTATTTTCACAGCGATGGTCATAGAAATAAAAAAAAAATGCTGTTGTTTTAGAGGCTCAAGGAAAGTTTACTACAAGGGCATGATCGAATCAAAACTCAGAAATCAAACAAGAAAGTAACTAAGAAGTGTTGGCTGCATTTGAGTAGAGCTACGGGCTGTGGTGGCAAAGACTGTGCCCTGTACAAGGGTGTTTGGCCAAGAAGAAAAATAAGTCTGCAATTCGGCTCATGCTGTTAGAGTAGCCAAGACCTTGGTGGACAGCCGCAGCATTTGGAGTAAAGGTCACCCCTTGTAAAGCCCACAAAACTGTTCATTTGCAAGGTTTGAACCCAAAAGATTGCCTCTGCCTTTGCCCAGAAGCTTGCCTTTCCTGAATTGCACAAAACACCATTCAGGGCACAGACCCTGAATTAAGCAGCAGAGAGGTCAATGAAGAAGAGAAATTTTACATTTACATGAAAGCCCTTTGTAGACTTGTAACACCATCCAGTGTAAAGCAGGGCAAGCAAATGTGACTCAGAAGCTCAGCAGGTGACAGGAGAAATTGCATTGACCACAAACATTTTCTGCCAAAACCACAGCATGTAGAGTGCACAGGAGACATTCAGATATGTGGTAGACTCCTCTCTAGGAACCCATTTGAAGGCAGACTGGCCAGAAAGTAAAAGTGGGAGTGTGTGTGACGGTTTCTGACAGTCCATTCTAGTTGCCATCCCCAGGGAAGGTCTAACTAGCAAGACAGAAGAGCCTGAGACACAAGAACCTGGGCAGCCTGGCTGATCCAACTGCCAAGCCCTCTGATTCTGCTGCTGCTTAACTTGCAGAAAACATCTGGTTCCAGAGGATATCAAAGGCTTACAACATGAAATCCAGGGGAGTTTTTTGCAAAGCTCTGTAGTACTGTGACTGGGTGGGTTACGCACAGTGCTACAAAACCCACAGAGACCTGTACAAAAAAAAATACAGGGCAATGGCAGCCCTTCCTTGGGAATCCTCTGCCTACATCTAATGCTACAGGGGATGAACACAGCAGGCAGCCTTCCCAGCTTGTGCTGTACCCCAGGAGAGATGCCAGGAAGCCAATGAGATCGGGGGTGATGACACGAGCTGCTGGCCTCTCACTGCAATTCTTCCCTGGGTGAAAATGGCATTTCAACATTTTCTGGCAGCACATGTTGGGAATACAGAAAAGTTGTGTTAAAAATGATCTTGTTTGTCTTGCTTTCCCATTGATCTTATTGCAAAAAAAAAAAAAAAAATAGAGAGAGAGAAAGTTATGTGAGCCATTTCATATGGAGTTTCTGAACCCAAGTCCCTAGAGAGATTTCCTTGGGGGCTTTGCTCTTACAGTTTGAGAATGTGGATTTCTAGATGGATTCATTTGTAGGAAATCACCAGTCAGTGCTTTATATCGCCCTCTCGTCTTATACCACACATTACCTGGCCAGAAGGTAACACGGTACTACAGTGAGACTCGCAGACCCAAGACCCACCACCTCCGCAGTCCCACTTTTCCAAGCAGTGTTAAGGGTGCATCGAGGAAATAAGACAGTCTAAACCAATTGAAAGCCACAGTTCAGAGAACTTCATTAGTGTGCTAGGCTGGAAACGCTCACCCTGGGAATATGTGCTGCTAGCGACTCCTCTGACAACAAGCTTCTGGAAGCAAACCTATACCTACCAGCAGTTATTAAATATCATGAGCTAGTTGGATGAGTAGCAAGTGCCATCTTTCAATAACTGAACATGAAAAGCTAATCTAAAGAAGGAAGGCAGAAGTGTTGCTGAATTTTTTTGGAATGCCTCAACAACTGTGATACAGACAAATTCATCTTCGGACATGGAACCCTTGTGATTGTGGAACCAAGTAAGCAATTCATTTGTCTTTTAGGGTTAACGCATTCTCCACCCAGAG
>NW_004524852.1:887635-889583 GCF_000260255.1 Octodon degus
AAAATAAGACGATAGTCTGATACTTGGCAGCAGCTTCCAGTTAGATAGTGACTATTCATCTTAAAGCAGATAAAGTAATATATCAGTACAAAAACCCTTATAAACAAAGCTTCTCGAGAAGTCTACAAAGAGGGATCAATAGTTCCAAATCTGCCAAACTGGCCACCAGAAAAAAAAGAACTCATCCTGCCCTGCTGACTTGCTATCCAGCTTATGTTTCCCAAGGTAAGACATGGAAGAGTGTAACGGGGTCATTACATTTTAACTTAAAAAGTGAGTACATTTAAAGAAAAATTTTTAGAATATTGTGACAGTTGGATGGATATTCCCATGAAGAAGATGTGATTAATTGAAGTTTGGGGAATACTGAATGGGTACATTCCATTATCCTTTGAAATGAAAAAATAAGGAGCATCCAGAGGGTCAGGATCCAGGATATCTTCTAGCAGAGCCTTCTCTTCTAACCAACTAATATTGGATTAATGAGGCATCACTGCAAATCCAGGCCTTTATCTTCTCAGAAGTCTACTTTCTCTTGATGCTTTCTTTTTTCCAGGGCTTCTTTCAAGTTCTTACCTGCAGCGTTCCCAGGTAACACAGAACTACAGAGGTCTGTACAAACCCAGAGCCACAGATCCCACCACACATTTTAGCCCTCAGATAAAGCAAACCTGGGGACACTACTTGACTTCACACTACAGATCAGAGAACAAGACAGACCAGCATTTAAATGTGACAGTGTAAGTGTGTACTATCTGCAATGGTGACAGTAGGATATACGAAAGGACCCCCATCCTGGTCACCATGGTCATCTTCATGAAAATGAGCCATTAGATGGACATAGAATTCTGTCTATTATTACATCATTACAACAGCTACCACCATGTGAGTGCTTATTGTACCCGGCCCTTGCCTGAGCACTTTATGAATTTCATTTCATCCACACTCACAATGATTAGGTGGAATTAGTACCATTGCTTGTATTTTACAAGTCAGAAAGCTGAATCTCAGAGAGGTTCCCAAGACCACACAACTTAGCAAAGTTATCATCTGAATTATCTATCTATATCCACAACCTGTGCTCTTGAGGCCTCGCCCTTCTGTTGAGGCTGCTCCATTAGAGTAAAAGAGTGTGGAGGGTCTTTCCATTGGGCCAGCCTTCCTCTCAGGCCTCTGCTGAGCTCCAGGAGAACCTGAGGCAACAGTCTGCTATTTCCCTTCTGCTTGCCATCCCCACCACTTCCTCCAAGCAGAGTCTCCTGCCTCCACACCAAAGCCCATTACCAAGGATCTATTCTCCCTCCCCAGAAAGAGACAGGTGATACGTAGGCCCATCCCACATATCACACCCCTGGAGCCTGGGAGCACCAAAACACAGAAAGGTGACCAAAGAATCTCCCTTTTCCCCAAGGAACAAGTGTCCATAATCTCCTGGACTCCTCAACATGTTTCTAAAATTCCTAGAGATCATTTCCCCAGGTGCTCCCAGGACATCAGTTTTTTATGGGTTCTAAATTGATCTGAAAATGCATTTTCCCTCCGTGATGTTTTAAGTGACATACAGGAAATCTCATAGCCTGATTTTTTACATGTGACAGAAGCCAATTTAGCTGTCTCTTCTATGTGTAATTGTGGCACTAAGGCTTGCTAAAATGCAGTATGCATGAATATATTATTAAAATGGACTGCAGAACCTGGATCTAAGCAGTCTGGCTGATGTGCGATGCTTGGCCTTGGTGCAAGGCTCTGACTGGATGTGCAATGCGATTGCCAAAATGGTAGAAGGAGTAGCGTAAATAGTCCACTAGATCTTTACCCCACCCAAGTGTTGTGCAAGGTTAGGAACCACTACTCAGGGCTGGCCAAATAGCTCAGTGGATTAAAGTACCTGCTTAGGCAGACACAGGGTCGGAGGTTCGATACCTGGCTTGCCGTGCCAGCCCCAGGG
>NW_004524852.1:889888-891010 GCF_000260255.1 Octodon degus
AAAGAAAGAAAGAAAGAAAGAAAGAAAGAAAGAAAGAAAAGAAAAGAAAAGAAAAGAAAAGAAAAGAAAAGAAAAGAAAAGAAAAGAAAAGAAAAGAAATTAGTTTCTAACCTTTTTCTTTGGTTCATGAGTTCTATAACTTCACTGAACTCTAGTTTCCCTGGAGTTAGGTTAAAAGATTTCCAATATATTGTCTGGTCTGAGCACACTGATTCTGATTATTCCCTTGTAGTGGTTGATACATTGTGTCAACTTGGAAAGTTGAAGGCTTGGCTGGCTGGGCCCTGTGATTCCATGCCCTTGAGTGTGGAGGCCCCTCCTGAGGGTGCAGAGGGCTCACCCTAGGGTTTGGAGGGCCTGCCCTAGGGTTACTCAGCCATTAGAGGCTATGTAAAGGGGATTGATGAAACATGGTTTGTTCCACTTCTTTGGAGGAACTTCAGTCTTCCTAGTCAGCTTGGACATCATCTCCTGGCTTCCAATGCATGTCCTCAGCCTCCATCTCAGATTCTTCAACCTTCCATGATAGACTCTTCAGTCTTCTATTGCAGACTCATCAAACTTCCATCCCTTCTAACATAAACCCATCAGCCTCTTGATACAGACTTTCATGGAACACTACAGTGAACTCCAGACTTTGGACTGGATCCTTCAGTCTCTTGTGTACAGATGCCCTCTGCACACTTCATCTGACTCTGCAGCTCACCATTGTAAGCCAATCTTACAATTTCTTAACAACTGGACACCTTGTGTTGTATCTGTTCCTTGTATTATATCTGTTCCTCTAGTAAAACCCTCACAGATACATCCTCAAACCAATTCTTAGAGATAATTTGATAGAAAAAAGTAGATAAATTCAGTGATGTTAAAGTCCTATTACCCAGTTCAAATTCTGTGATTTAATTGTTAAAAATATAGTGGAAAGAGATCAAAACTTCTTGTATGCATTTGTTAATAAATCTTCATGTGATCACAGAGGTCTGGACACATGACAGCTGAGGCTACCTCCATGTCATCTATTATTCTAGGCAATGGGTGAAATTGGGCACCAGAGACCTGAGAGTGAGACCAAGCTCAGCCACTCACTGTCATAGCCCCTTTTACCTTGAGGGATAGCATTTG
>NW_004524852.1:892330-893387 GCF_000260255.1 Octodon degus
GATATCAGTATATATAGTTAGTCAGGGTGAGAATCTTTCCAATTAACTCCTAGATTAAAGAATCTTCTGAATATTCTCTGGATCATTGCCTTGCTCAACTTTTACATATAACTGCATGGCTTAACATTGTCATGTTGAGGGATAGCATTTGTGAGATGGACCTAGTAATACCCCCTCATGGAACCGGGTGCAACGTCTGTTAACATAATATACACACCAGTTGTTAGTCAAGTAGTAAATCATTTATAAAATTGTGATCATTTATGGTTATTAGGATCTCAGCTCTTTTGTATCAGTGCCTTTTGCTCGAGCCATCATGTCCTTTCTCCTCCAACTGAGGCACAGTCCTATTAAGGTTGACTTACCTGAGCCCATCTATAGCTATGTTTCAGTTCACAATGGCAAAAACTCTCAGCAGAATCAAAATGATTCTTCATTCCTCTGCAAATATGATCCTGAATTAAGATCTGGGCATAAGAGATGGCAGGTGGAAGGGTTAACAGCAGAAAATCTATGAATCTTCCTACATATCAGCACTCAAAACATAGTACATATCAGACTCCCAGAATGTACTGCTTAGAACTCAGAAACCCTTGCAAAGTTCTGTGTCCCCAGCAACCCTCATCCTGCTCCACCCCCCACCTTCAAATAAATGAGATAGACTGACAGGAGGAGAGTGGGTCACAAGGTTGTTGTACGGATGCCTAGGGTAGTGCTATAACAGCACAGCTTATCTTTGGAACTGGGACTCAACTCATTGTGGAGCCAAGTGAGTCATGATTTTATCATATCCCAATATATATTCCCTGAAGTAGTGTTAGAGGTGTGCTGAGTGAATAGGGCCTCTTGGAAAGTCAGAAAATTCTAAATTAGAACTCCATTGTTGCTGCAAAGTGTCTAGGTAAAAATGAAAGTGTTTTTGGTTTCTCATAAGAAAATGCTCTGTGTATACTTGGAAACTGTTCTAAGGCTTGATATTGATAAGTTTTCTATAGCTACCTAGAAAGAGCATAGCTCTGGTTCTGGTTCCCTAGTCAGAGGCCAGGACCATGGGAAG
>NW_004524852.1:894622-900168 GCF_000260255.1 Octodon degus
CATCACCTAAAAGTGTTTTACAAATGAAGGGTCTTAGGCATCACCCTAGATCTACTGAATCAGAATCTGCATTTTAAAAAGATCTCCATACAAATTATATGTTTATTAAGGTACAGCAAACATTGATCTATGGAATACATTGTCATACTCCACTCTGTGCTGTTGTAACAGAATGCCACAGACTGAGTAATTCATTATGAAAATAAATTTATTTCTCACAGTTATGGAGTCTGGGAAGTCCAAGATCCAAAGAGCCACATCTGGCCAGAGCCCTCATGCTGTGACCCCAGGAAGAAGGGAGAAGCATAGTAGATTGTGAAAGAGCAAGGGGTAAGGGGATCAAACTCATCCTTTTATCAGAACCCCACTTCTATGATAATGAACCCACTCTTATAATAATCTATTAATGAAGTCAGAGCCCACATTCAAACTATGACATCCATCATTCCTGAAATTTTTCATGATGGTAAAATAATACAAACCAGTGTTCTCTGCGTGCCACCCAAGAATCCTATTTGTAAACATTTCTTAAAAGGATTTTGATGTCAGCAAGGTATAGGATTCATTGATAAGCAACTGGTCATCTCAAAATCAGTATAGATTATTTTACTATTATAATCAGTATTCTCATTGGAGTAATACTGTATCCTTGTGTGCTCCTTGGAAGGAGATGTTGCGTGAATTACAGGAATGTCCACTTCTTTGTAATCCACAAGCATATCAGGAAATGAATTATTTATTGAATCTATGTGCTATTTGCCACACTATCATGGATTATCCATGGAAATCTATGATCTTTTGCTACAAGCTCAAGATCAAGCCAGAAAACAACATGAATTTTTAATGTCTGATGAAGTCTGATTGGGAAGCAAAGGGCTAGGAGAAGAAAGTGTGTGTCTCTAGTATTCCACTCCTCCACAGGATGAAAGAGTACATAGGGTTCGTGCCCCAGCTGAGGCCCTGCTGGGGTGGGGAAACTCAGAAGCTGAGATGGGCATGGGGTCAATATGAAAAACAGCCTGGCATCAAAGGAGAAGAAATCCTGGGAAAAAGCAGCTGGACTGCCCAGCAGGAAGCAGGGCCACTGACATGAAGCCTATAGCACAGTATGGATTCTGACCAAGTGTTTCTCAGCATTTCCCAAAGCCAACGGAGAAAGAGGAACATCACTATTTTTTCTATTGACCATATTCTCTCTACTTTATTGGTGAAAGTGAGACTTTGCAAAGTTGGTATCATTGTTGCCTCCATTGTTCTGCTTTCTGTTTTTATTTTTAAACTCATTGTTATCCTTCACACAAATGTTTAGTTGAAAGAGTTCAGGACATTGAAGTGAAGTCCCAGAGTGTCTATGTACTTTCTAAAAAGTCTGAGTTCAGTTGTTGGGGTATAGTAGTGACAGGCATGCTACTTCCACCAAGTAGGGGAGTCCAGAGGAATCCTGTGTGGCTAGGAAGAGAAGGTCCTACCTAACTGCCCAAAGGCAGGACTCAACAGCTGAGTCCAGGAACAGCCCTGGGGAAAGGCTGCACTTACCCGCAGGTCATCCAGCACTGCAAAGCCATGGTTATCAGTGAGAGCCAAGAGAAAAGAAAGCAAAGCATGTGTGCCTGCCTCTTCCACTGCCCATAGGAGGCCACTGGCAGCCAACCAGAAGAGCGAATTTCTACCACACAACACATGGTATGCTCTGAAGATGTCATAGCCATGAGGAAAATACTTATTACAGTATTTTGAAAGTGCCTAGGGAATTAGGGCCCAAATAAGGAAATGTACTCAACAAAATTCAATGGACTTGGATTATTTTCCCAAAGAGTTTAAAATTTATTAGACAGTGATATGGAATAAGCAGACATGATAGTTATCTTTGATATTTGACTATGTGAAGGTGAAACTCAGTCTATATTGCCCCAGTAGGCATAAAAATATAAATATATAAAGCTATAAGAACACAAATCTATACTTGTTATAGGAAATCACTTTTTAAAATAAGAATGACCTTCATTCTGAACAATTAAGATATTAAACAGCACATTAAAAATCATTGAATTTGAAAGCCAGAAGGAATTTTAAAGGTCAAACAGGAATCCCACTAATTCAATTTACATGTTCATTAAATATTGATTGAATAAATGATCAACTATTCTCCATTCAAATATTTTCAGTGGCAGTTCTTATTTTAAAAAGTGATTTCCTATAACAAGTATAGATTTGTGTTCTTATAGCTTTATATATTTATATTTTTATGCCTACTGGGGCAATATAGACTAAGTTTCACCTTCACATAGTCAAATATCAAAGATAACTATCATGTCTGCTTATTCCACATCACTGTCTAATAAATTTTAAACTCTTTGGGAAAATAATCCAAGTTCAATATGATTCCCAGTAGCATATAATTCTTAGTAGATTGTCTAACATAAAGTAAGTAGCCAATAGGTAAGTATCAGATACATAAATTACTATCTGTGTGTTCACCAACAATTCAACATGTCCACCTAACTAGCTCAAAGATTCTCTAGCTCAACTCTAAAATTTAAATCGAGATCGTTCTTATGAACATGATCCTGTCTTAAGGTTCCTATTGTAGTGAACAATGCCTTTGTCTCAAATCCATCTTCCACGCTCTGCCCTCTACTACCAAAGCCTGGCCCCAAGTCCCATTTTCCTCTCTGAATAACCTTTTGAGTAAGCAATTCAGTCTATGGTCCCTTCAAATATGTCCTCCCTACAGTGGCCAGTTGTGATCCTTCAGAATGCAGTTATGATCATACTACATCCCAGATTTTAAAATTCTGCAGCAATTTGACATTTTAAATAGACTAAGATCCTCAAAAGACCTCTGAAACTGCACAGTCTGACCCCTTCTTGGCTACCCTACAGACCTCATACTCCTGCCTCCCTTGTTGTACATGCTGTCAAAATGCCTTCTTGCAGTTGTTTTTTGTTTTGTTTTGTTTGTTTGTTTTTGGTGGCCTCAGGTTGCCTTCAGCGCAGGTCTGGTTTGCCTTGAGTATCTGGGTATCGAACCACAGCACCCTGAGGCTGACTGCTTTGTTTAAGCAGGCACTTAAACAATTGATCTAATGGGCAGGACCCCCCCCACCTTCTTACATTTAATTTAAAAAATGTACCAGGTACCCCATCCCAGGGCCTTTGTGCATATTGTTCCCTCCTTATGGCTCAGTTCTCCCATCTCCTCTCACCTGCTTGGCTCCTACAGATTCAAGGGGAGTAGAATCTGCACATAACTCCTCAGCAGGATCTTGGTATCTCCCAACAGGTTCAGGTTGTTTCTTTTTATTTAGGGCTTTCATGAGTCAGTTTATAAGAGTCTTTCATCAATTTGGTTAAATTTATTTCCCCACTAGTTTGTAAGCTTTGGGAGAACAAGGACCAAATATGATTTTGCTTATCATTTAACTGGGAAAATTGCATGAATTCTGGGCAGCAATAGAGCCCTAAGTCTTATTTATTTTTACTTTTGTGTGGTCTTGGGGACCCAAGGTTACCCTGAGTTGAAGTATAAAGGCTCCCAAAAGCCACCAATTTCCATTCGTCCCGTTCTGCACAATGAAGAGAGCATTCTCAGGCAAGTAAAACCTGCCCAGAAAATCTAGCTGGCCTTGAGGAAATCAGAAGGATTCAATATGATTATTATTTTCTCAGCAATTCCTAACTTGCTTATAATGAGCCCTTTCGTTATGTTTTATTTTGTGTGGCTGTTTACAGCAGCTCTGTTATTAAAATGTACAAGTCTATAATTATAGAGCTACATAGCCTCATCCCTTAAATATGTACCTAGCATCCACAATATTCCTAGCACTGTGCTGGATTATGAGTTTTAAAAAAATACAAATCTCAATTCCTGTCCTCAAGATGGTCTTTCTAGAGGGAGAAACAGAGTGAAAGTATAGCTTTATTGACAGAGGAAGGAACAAACAACTGTAAGAACTAAGAACATAGAAAATGTTGTGACAGCCAGACCTTGGGAGGCCTCTCAAGAAGGTAAGATGGGTTTATAACAGAAACAATGCTGGTTCCTCAAGGTAAGGGATACTTAGGGGTCCCTTAGAATGAAGATAAGCATCCTCAACACACACACGCACACACACACACACACACACACACACACACAGACACACACACGGCATGTTTGCAGTTAAGTGAATAACAGGTATTTAATGGGAAAATACTTAAACCTACACTAGACACTATCAGTTTGGGGTTCTTGTTTGGGGTTTTTTGTTTGTTGCAGGGAATTGACTGCCTGTGAGAGTGTTCAAAAACAAAGAGTTGTTTTAGTCAGAGTGAAACTTTTCTCCTGCAAAATATAAAAACATTCAGTTGTAAATGAAGCCCTTCAGATTTCTGCTTTCTACCTCTCCTCTGGCATTATGTCTTCTGAGAGCTCTGCTGGGAGCTCAGGGCCTCTGAGAGTGGGCCCTTTCCTATCACCATCCTCTTTGCATTAATGGACTCTGCTGCAGTAACAGTCCTTCATTGCCAATGGCTTACAACAATAAATGTTTGCTTCTTGCTCTTGCCTTTACCCCAAGTTGATGGTCACAATCTTGCCCCTAAGCATTACTCCCTGTGTCCTGCCATTGCAGAGCCCTGGCTGAGAGAGAATCTCTAGTATGTAAGCTTTGGAACATGCTGTTGTTATAGCAGAACAAAAAGAACACAAGTGCTGCTAGCAGAAGCTGGAGATGCATCCGAAAGCTTCTGCTCAGACTTGGCGAGCATCGTGTCAATTCGCACTCACTGGCCAAAGCTCTTCCTTGGCCAAGTCCCACATGAGCTAGGAAGGACCCTGGTCACAGGAAGTGGTGGAACAGCAGGAACTGATCATCCTTCTACAGGGAAGGAGGATTCAATGACTGCAACCTACCACACTCTTTAACTCCACTTAGCTACTTTGTTTCCCTCATGGGGAATTTCTCCTAATCTCAACTCAAAAGAAATCTGGTTTTTGTTTGCTCCGAACTGTTACAAAGCTCTGAGTCAACATTTCCAAAATGTTCTTCAGAATATCTCTGTTCCTCAAGATGACATTTGTTGTGCAATTAAAAAGAATTCCATGAACAGATAATTTTGACAAATGCCACATATTAATAGTGTCCTACATAGGAGAACCTGTACTGTAACATCGTGTAACTCAGTTGTGTACCAAATTTTCTGATCAAGGAGATTATGGGGTCACAGAGGAAAGCGATCGATGATGTAGTGTGCCTAAGAAGAGTCACATGGAGAGAAGATATTCTCTCAGGCTTTCACAGAGAGAAAATTGGTCAAGCAATGGCTGTGACTCATCCACAAGGCTGACACTGACAAAGGATCTACAAAGTGTGGTACAGGGCTACAGGATAAATCCTGAGGGGATTTGATTGACCTTATCAGATACAAAAGCTACATTTCTTGTTATATAGGTCTTACTTTATCTTGGTCTTAACCATCCAGCAGAAAAGTATAAAAAAGAAGTATAAAAATTAAAGCCATATTAATATGCTGAGCTGTTAAAGGCTCAAGTCAACAACTTCTGA
>NW_004524852.1:900978-902349 GCF_000260255.1 Octodon degus
GATCCCTGAATTTCCCAGAACAAAAGTATTTAAGAGTTCTTCAGGGAACATCTCACTGTACTGCTGCAGCATTTTCGATCTTCCCAGAGCAAATATTGGTAAATTTGACAGGATCTGGGACAGAGGAGCATTAGTCGCTGTGAACCCCAGTGACCATGGACACTACACTGATGCGGTGCTGTCCCTACTGAGAAGAGGGTTTCTCTACCTCCTGTCTGTTTTCTCTTAGGATCCAACCAAACATGGAGGCCCACCATTTTATGTTCCAGATTCTGCAATTCAAACACTCTTTGGCACAAAGTGCAATATTCATTGCCTTGAAAAAGGTTGATGATATTGAAAGAAGGAACAGAATGGGAGTTGACTACTGTTTTGAAAAATTATATCTACTGACAGAAAAGTAGATAGATGATGGGTCAGTAAAATCAAGTAACATCAATATGATTTTACATTTCTGAGCAATTAAAAATCATGCTAAGGCTTAAAAATACAATGGGCAATTTTTTTAAAAAGTTGTTATGAATCATAAATCTTGGGGGGAACTACCCGCTCGAGCTCCCCCTCCTGTCCCTCTCTTGGGAAAGGAGCTTTGTTTCTCTCAATAAATATATTGTGCTCATAACCTCCTTTTGTTCCTAAAATTCATTCTTCAGTTTTAGAGAACAAGAACTCGTGCACGTCAGGTCCAGAGATCGTTTTTCCCTATGTCATTTGGAGGTTCCCTATATGGTTTGGAGGTCACCCACCCGAGACCAGTTTTTCTCCCTGTACCATTTTGGAGTTCCCACCGAGATCATTGGACGGAGGTATGAGTTTGCTTTTCTTTCATAAATTCTGAATTGGGACTTGCTTAGGTAACAAATTTATGTTTCAAATGTTAATATGTCTTTGTCCACTGCTCATAATTGATCATGCTTTGCCTCATACAGTTTTGCTTCACATAGTACTGTTAAAATTGCTTATAATTGCTTCTATTTTGTCTCATATATTGTTGGTAAAATGTTGGTCAAAATGTTGTCGGTAAATCTTAAGTTAAAATGTGGAAATGTTATGAGTTCATGATATTTCATTAGTGGGACATTTTATGACTGTTGTGTATTCATATATGTTGTGTTTGAACTGTTGCTCAATGTACTGGCATTCCTTCCTTGAATTTAGACAATAGCGCTAGAAAGAGTAACATTAGTAAGCCTCCTAGTGGATTTTATATAAACTTTTGTAATATGGGACTTTTAGCCAGCTCGGACTCAAAAAACCTACATGCCTGTATATGAAACACAGGACTCCTTTTGCCAGTTAAATGACATTAGGTCGGCAACCATTCTTAAAGACTTGGAGGACAGGTTTCACTGGGACAGACTGGTTCTGATC
>NW_004524852.1:918909-920267 GCF_000260255.1 Octodon degus
TGTCCTATAACAGTCACAATACTTCTTATCATTATATTAAATGCTTTGAGAATTCCTGCTGTAAAGACACTTATTTAACCCAAGATTGTGATCACAGAATTCTTCCTGTGATGTCACCACCATTAATGTCTCATGAAATTCCAGGGGTGAATGCAAGAATCCTAAAGAATCAGAGGAGATTAGTCAGGTGCTGCTTCCTCATTTCTGTAAATCCATGTTGAGGGGCACCCAATGATATCAAGAGGCCAATAGGTCTCTACAGGCACCTAAAAAGAGGCTTGCTTTTTTTTTTTTCTACACTCTATCTCTATATAAAGAGTGTGGAAATGCTGTTGAGATATTACTCTTCACCTAATAAAGTAAAACTACTTCAAATTACCTTTTATGCTGTCCTTTCTTCATGCAGCAAATCATGTTCTGTGCTACTTACTGTGTTAGGTATTGAGCATGCAGCACAAGCAAGGCAGCCACAGCACACACAAGGCCTTCTTGGACTTAACAGTTTAAAATCAGAAGAAACAGACATAGACACACACAGAATAGCCAGTGACCATACAGACTTACTGTTGGTTACCAGTTCCTTCTTGAAATGCTTCCCATGCTGAGCTTCTGAGCTGCCATATGGTGCTGATTTCGCTCTATCACTGGCCTTTCTCAGTTCCCTTTGCTGTTCCTCCTTCTCAAACAGCTTCTGTGGAGCTTCAGGAAGCTTCCTGGGGCTCTTCATCTTCTTCTCTGCTTAAGTGATCTCATTTCTCCTTACAGCATTAAATTCCATATGTGTTCCTTTTATGGTTTGTATCTAGATGTCCCTCAAAGACTTGTGTGTTCATAGGTGGCTCCTCTATGGTGTGTAATACAGGCACTTAAGAGTTTGTGACAGCTAAATGGCTTTAGCACAGTCCTGAGCATGGATAATGGAAGGCCCCTCCTGGGTGTGGACAGCCCCAATCAACAGGCTTATAGCCTGGATGGAATACAAGGGGAAAGAGGGAAGGCAGGTTGCTAATGCAGTTGCTTGCTACCTCTCTGCCTCTTGTCTGCTTTACTATGGACTGTTCCTCCTTGACAATTCCCTCTGCCATGCAACCTTGTCTAGGAGCCAGCTGACTATGGAATGAAATCTCTACAAACTATGAGCTAAAGTACACCTTCTGTGGTAAATTAACTAATGATCAACTTGTAACACACAGCTGAACTGAATCAGCATGGGGCTGGGTATAGATGGCCTGT
Organism: Octodon degus; assembly: GCF_000260255.1. Classification (NCBI taxonomy): domain Eukaryota; kingdom Metazoa; phylum Chordata; class Mammalia; order Rodentia; family Octodontidae; genus Octodon; species Octodon degus. The sequence goes on from NW_004524852.1 coordinate 920,143, forward strand.
GTGGGGATTGTTGCCAAGAACATAACAAGAGAAAAGGGAGGGGGTGGTGGTGTGCACCTGTAATCCAAGAGCTTGGGAGGCTGAAAACAGGAGGATCACCACGAGTTGGGTCTGCGTAGTGAGAC
>NW_004524852.1:920873-930443 GCF_000260255.1 Octodon degus
ACATTGATTTCACTGATATGAACTCAGCTGTTCTCATCATTGAAGGAGCTCAGGCCCTCAGTGACTGAGGATGGCTATGGTTCTTTTCAGAGGAGCTCTGGTCCTTATCATGAGCATCACTTCCTAGCTCCAGTGAAGATCCCTCATCCGGCTGGCACAGATCCTCACCCCACTGGTGCAGACTCTCTGGCTTCTGCCACTGACCTTTGGGCCTTCCCAGTGATACAGACTTGCATGAGATATGAGTTCTAGGCCTCCAGCTGGACTCATGCAGGACATTCCAGAGGCCGTAGCTCTTTAGCCAAACTCAGGTAAAATACTACCATGGGATCCAGGCTCTCAGCTGGATTCTTTGGGTCTCTGGTGTATGGACAAGTCTCCCACACTCTTGAATTTGACTCTTTAGGTGAATATTATAAAATAATCCTATAAATTGTGTGTCCTATATTTAACTTTTCCTTTAAAAACCCTGACTACAATACCTTTCCTCCTTGAACTATATCTTGAACTTATTTTAGTATTTTTGTCTAAGCAATAAAGAAAGTAACCCAGATAATGCTTGTGACTAACAAATTTATAATATCCAATGTAAACCTCTCCTCTGAGGATAGATTGTCCCCTCAGTGTAGCCACCTTAGCACCTGCCTCTTGAGTTATTTCATGTGTTTTCTCTTTGACTGTAATTGTTTGTGACTTCCTTCATCCTCCCCCTAATTTATGAACCCCTTGAGGGCAGGTCTCCTCAGTCTATTTCATCTTGAGTTTCCACTGTGCATTGAGTAGTAAATATTTAATATATGATTATTAAGATTAATGTTTGAACTGAGTTTCTGCTTTAGGGATCACCGAGACCCAGATGTAATGAAAGGGAATATTTTATTTAAAGAAATAATGCCTCATCCTTCTGTATTTCCAAATGAACTACCTCAAATGAGAGAACACAGCTACATACATTGGCATGAAGTGAATACTTGAGTTTAAAAATGCTAAAATAAGCCAATATCATCCCTCGTGGCTGTAAAAGCTGCCATAACACTTCTATAAACTGCTTACATTCCTGCACCCCATCTGGCGATGCCAGTAGGTTACAACCACGGATGACTCACTCTTTGCAACAGTCCTCACTCATATCTACTCCCTATTTTAAAAGGAAAAGCCAAAAGGAGGGCAACAAGGTGCTCCCCTAAAAATCCTCCACCTGAGCAGGGTAGCAAGTCAACCATACAATGCTTACTCCTGCATTTGGATTCTGGGCCAAGGAGGAGGACTCCCTGATCACAGAAAGATGTTTCAGGAGCACAGTTCTAATAACAGTGCAGGCAACTGAACATCTGACCCTTGCTCTGAATGTTGCTCTTGTCCTTTTCTGAGTCTCCCCTTGGGTCCTCCTCCCCTAGTCAAAATCAGCTAGGCTTATACTCCCTTAGAAGAAGAGGAGACTCCATGCTCAGGTGCTACTGGACCATCTGACCTGTGTGAGAAAACTGGGGTCCCTCGCACCCATATGGGGAGGCCTCAGCTGCCCTGTGGATGTGATCCTCTTGCCCAGCTCCATTGTGTGTTTATATAGAGACTAGCTTTTCCCATCTCAGTTATTCAAAAATTAGTTTGTCCTTAGCCTCCACATCCTTGAAACTTAGTATTTGTCAAAACAAGAAGAAAGTTGTTTGCATTGCACATCTTCTACAAAAATATTTTTTAGCTGCCACAGCATTTTAAACTCTACCTTTATTTTTCTATTAGTATCCCTTCCCATCATATTTCCCTGGATATTGAAATAGTTTGTGTTGCTATATTTGTTAATAAGGAGTCCCCTAGGCAGATGTGTCATGAGGAATTTCTGCTGGGCCTCTGGTATGCTATCCAGCTGAGTCCCCAGCCACATTGTAAGTCAGTGAAAACACCGCCAACTTGTGAATAAAGCCGACATTGTGCTAACACACTTCAGCTGTGATTCTCAGCTCCACCTCTGGCTCACCAAAGGGGGCTTAAGCTGACACTTTTTAAACTAAGGAATTTTGACAGAGAGAGATCATTGTTGGTTGAGCCTTCCAAAACTCCTCTTTCCTTGGGCTCCCTTAGTCCATCTTTCTGGTATGTGCCAATCCCTCTGTGTCTCTTGTTATCTTCCATCCCTGGGTTCTCACCACAGCCTGGACTCTGCTGTCAGTTGAGGTCAGTGTCATGTGCTTGGTCATGTACTGTGATGCAATGTTATCCCAGTTTGATGGCTGCTGAGGGTGTTCCATCATCCAAGGGCAGATTGGCAGTATTTCTACCACTCTCTCTTGCCAACTTCCCAAGTTTCCACAGTCACTGTGCAGTCGTGTATGTGTGTTAGCTCTCAGCCTACTTCACAATGAATGCCCTCCCAAAAGGATAGCTCTTATTTCTATTCAGTAATCTTTTCATTCACTCATGCTAAGTATTCATTATGCAGCTCAACGTGAAGAGCCTTTTAACTTGTCATACACACATTGTGTATAACAGCACTTGCATTCTAAACTAGGCTTTAACACAGTGGTAGGATGATGGTGATTTTAAAACAGCCACTTAACTACAGCATCTATAGGCATGCTGAATATGACAAATAAATTGTGTCTACCCCAGTCATTGGCCCTATTCCTGTCCCTATACCTGCACCACCAATATTCACTGTGTGGCACAAAATCCACCAACAAAGACCCAACAGCACACTCACCCACTGATCTTACCAACAAATGAATCCATTCATGAGCATAATGCCCCCAAGATCCAGTCACCCTCTGAAAGCCCTGCTTCAGAGTACATGAGAGTTCTGGAAAACATTCTAGATGGAAACCACAGCATTCCACCTCAGCCCCCAAAAGATTCAAGCACATCTCTTTACATAAATGTACTTAATCTATCTAAGACTCACCAAAGATTTAAACAGATCCAGAATTGCTTTGAAGTCCAAGTACAAAGTCTCCTTGAAATCAAAAGGGCTAGGGCCTCCTTGTCCCTATATTATTGACAGTTACAGTCCTCATCTCATAGCTTCTCTCTTGAAATGGTTTTGCTCACTACCTGCATTTTTCCTCTGCACATAATCTATGGCCCTGACATCTTTAATTTCCTGGGGTTTCTACTGCACTTTCAGCTTCCTGTCACAGCTTCATTCACCACCCTCCCAGAAGCACACTGCCAGCATCTAGGGGTTTTTCTAAAGTCTGTGTAGATTCCTCCCTAACCCAGTAGCTCTTGCATTCCATATGCCCATAAAATCGGTTGCACATGGATGGCACCAAGGACCACTCATAACTTGAGCAGTAGCTGGGCACCTTTGTATGATGGACGCAGAGACCTCCAAGTGCCTCGATGACTGAGGCACTGTGACCCAAACCCCAGGGAACCCATTCCTTAGCCAGCTTTGGGGCTCTCTTCTCAAAGCAAAGTCCTTCACTTTTGTTCTTTTCAGCCTGTACAGGGTCAGGTTAATTCCTGTGATGTTGTCAAAGCATTTTTCCTATTGTCCTGATGTAAAGTACTTGGCTTTTTTGTAATGTTAATGTTTTCAGCAACCAAGCTCTCCTCTACTTCAACTTTACAAGACCCAACTTCACAGAAACCAACTGTACATACTCTTCCTTTCTGTCCACCAGCAATTTTTTTAAATATTCAAAAATTTTAAATATTAAAATTTTTTAAATTAAATCTTTTTAAATATTTAAATTTACTCCAGCTTTTCACTTAAAGCTTAGCAGCGCCCATGCTACAGCTCATACATCAGGCTGCCTTGAAATTTCTTCTGCCAGAATTAGTCTGATGCCACAGTCTCCCACAAAGTCTCAGAATGTGGGGAACGTGTAGAAGAACGTTCTGCCTGAGCATAACATTTCAACTCCAACTACCAATGGAGTTCTTGTTCCCAGCCAAGACCTCCTGAGCTTGACCTTTACCATTGGTATTTCTTTCAGCATTCTGATCTTCTGAGTTCTGATGAGAACCTTCCATCAAGCTCAGTGTATAGCTTTGTAAGACTTTTCTGATCAGAATGGCCAAACCTTTCCAATCTTCCCTTGAACCAGTTTGAAACCACATGGTCAGGTACAGTCACAGCAACGACCCCACTTCTCTGGTACCAGAATCCGTCTTGATAACTTTCTCACTATTAAGACAAAATACATGACATCCTCAGCTTAAGGGAAGAGATATTTATTTTGGTTCACATTGCAGTCCATGGTTGGTTAACTCATAGGCAGAAACATCAGATTGAAAGAGCCTGGGCAGAAGAAACCTGTTCAGAGCATGGTGGTCAATAAGCAGAGAGAGAAGGGAGAAACAAGGGAAGAAGATATACCCTTTGAGGTCACACCTCCAGTGACCCACCTCCTCTAGTCAGACCCACTTCCCAACAGCACATTCAACTCCTGGACTCTCCAATAAATAAATCCACTGGTGAATACAGTGCCCCCATGATCTAACCACCTTTCAAAAGCACCACCTCTGACCACATGAGAGTTCTGGGGGACACTTTAGTTCCAAACCATAACAACATCTATCTTCTCATATGTGTCCTAATGGGGTACCCGGGTTCCCCCACCACCATAAACCCATTGCTTCTTTAGTTAGCTCTGGCTACAGAGTTCCATTCTTACTGCCTTATTCCCTTTTCCTCCTAATCTGTGAAAAAATATTAAGTGAAAATTAGTAGCCCCAGAGCTAGGAGGTCCTATGGTTATAGATGACAAAAGTACATGTTAGTGGTAGCAGGAACTATAGGCAGGAAGAACCAGAGCCACCAAACCATCAGGGAAAAGAGGATGAGTCCTCTTCATCAATAAACCTCTGCTTCTCTGGCATCAGAGACCACACACAAAAGAAAGGACCACTTCACTCTGAGCTTAGGTGGACTCACTACCAGGGTCTTACTGCCCAGGGACTCACTTAGGGTCTCACTTCCAGGGAGGCATCTACAGCTCTCCCCTGTCCTTCTTAATGGAGTATGGAGGATTATTATTTACTTCTCCATGAATGAAACAGGCAATTTCCTTAAAGTTCTTGAAGAGCCCAGCTCAGTCACCACTCTGTGCCAAGGAGACCACTGGCAGGCTGGAGATATAAGAAAAGAGCTTAATTCCATAGCTATGTAATTCCAGCAGTAGAAGTTGAGCTCCAGATAAGCACTAAAACATTTGCATTCTATTATGTAAGTTCCACCACCAAAGGAAGGGAAAAAAATGAATGCAGATATTCTCCCTAATTCTCTCCATCTCTCCCCAGCCTACTCTGAACCAAGAGCCTTGAACAAAATTATTGTCTTCATTTTTAGAGGACAAACATGGAAAGTGCTTTTACTTATGTGCACAAAGTACCGCAAAGGGAAGGGCTTCCAAAAATAATTATCTGCTCCCAGTCCAGGGTTTTCCAATTTATTGGCTCTCTCTTGGAACATTGCTAGACAGGAGTATAGTATCATATTGTGCTGTTTTTTTAATAAATTTAGTTCCATGAACAAAAGCATAGGTTAGTTTATTAAGAGCATGAAAACCTCTGTTCTAGCTTTTCCACTTCTACTTGAGGCTCACCAAGCCCTTTGTGCTCCCAGCAACCAAGGCAAAACAAAAAAGGTTTCCAGGGACAGCAGGAAATTTACATTTTACCCACAGCTCACTCTATGTGAAATCAGAAATTCTGGGAAAGTAGGATATAAAGCTCCCAACAAAAACAGCAAGCCACGGAGGAGACCGTAACCCATAGTCACTCGTGGGATGTCTCCTGGATGACTATGGTCTTTTGTAATTCTGGAAATTAGGAGATCAAAACAAAGTTGAAATATGGGAAGAACCCCCGTCGCTCTGAGGGTGGTGTACTGCCAGTTGTGTTCTCCATCTCACACACACACACACACACACACACACTGTGCCTTGTCCATTGCCATGACTCAGCTAGACGTCTCCCTGGTTGAGTTCCACCATCAGCTTCTCCATGAGCTGGGAGGGACAGAATTTGATTTGGAAAGTCAGGGCAGGATTAGGAGGAAGAACTAAAAACATCAATTCAGCCCACTTGGTTCAGCAGAGAAGGACCACAAAGACCAGGATGATACTGCCTAGGAAAGATTAAGCACCCCTTATGTGCCCAGCACTTTTGTAGGAGCTCAGGGGACTAAGAAGACGGCTGATGCTGACCTAAGCAGACCTCATATTCTCTGGCTTATCAGAGGCCAGCAGTGAGTGGTCCGGAGGCAGGAGTACTATTGGGGGCTCATCCTATCATGGAAAAAAGACAAAGGGAGAAAACAGCAGCTCTCGTTCCCACTGCAACCCTCATGGTCACAAGTGGCATCTCCGCTTTGTGCCCTAAGGACAGTACTGTAACAGACATTTTCTGCAGTACAATTCTTTTTTTATAAAAAAAAAAAAAAAAAAAAAAAAAAAAAAAAAATGGTTTTCAATGCTGGATACACTATAAACTGAAAAGATTTTTTTTTAAATCCTGGAACCAACAACCCAACCCAGCCTGCTAAATCAAGGTAGTAGGGGCACCCAGGCTTCTATAGTCCTTAAAACTCCCCATGTGACCCCAGAGGGAGCTGAGGCTGAGAGGTGACTATCCTAACACCTTCACCAGCTTTCTCCACCCCCACATTCCTTTTGTCTAAGCTGCTATATTTCTTTTTTACTTTTAACGTACTCTACTTTGTTCTTTCACTAGATAATTCTATTCCATTAAACCTTTTCCTACGCTTTAACTTTGTTTTTTCTCATTTAATTTTCACTGCCCACTCCACTTACTTCATCTTCCCATTATGTTTGTTTGGTAATTTTATGTTTTCTTTAGTTCACATCAATACTTACAGGGCACTTGATTTGGGGAGAGTACAAAATAGGCACTTAGCTGCTACTGAAAACTAAATCCAGTGCAATAATATTTTCTGTTAAATTCTATGCTTCAGATATGGCCTTTTGTCTTATGGAAGATTGACATTTTAGCAAAGTGTATGGAAATAGCTGCTTTGGTACAGAAATGAAAAGTCCAAAATAAATATATTGAGAAAAAAAAAAGAAATGTCCACATCCTGAGAGGAAAGGAGCATTAACACTCTGAAGCTAAATACCAAGAACTCCCCTGCCAAGCTCTTAGCCTCACTCCAGGAAAGAGATTCTGCCACTTGCTGCAGAAAGAAAAAGAACTCAGACTGTCTGTACAACTCCTGAAGATGTTTTTTTGGAGTAGAACATCTGCTGACTCAGGTTCATTTTCTTGTCCACAGACAAAACCAAGTCTATGAGACATGAAGGGCTGTGAAGAGAAATAAAGGCCAGAAAATGGTTTAGAAACCGAGCCCTTTGCTTCTCAAGAGAATCCCTGCAGGGATCTGAGTATTTGTCTTCCTGCACAGGTGAGATCTACCTTGGAGCCTCAGAATTACAAGTTAAAAACATCATCTTGCCAGCAGGCACACACCATAGAAGCGAGTGGGTGCTTCTAAATAGCTAAGTGAATGACTCCAATGAAAGCATCCCCAGGAGAGTGTGTGAGAAGACTGAAAAGGCAGGTGGTTCTGTAATACCACACTGGAAGCTCGGTCCCCTGATTCTCTGATGTGCTCCTCAATTTCTCTGTCTTCTTTTTACTTTGATTCTGTTTCAGATATTAGGCCAGGTACCTTGTTGGAGCAGCAAAAGCTAGAGACATTTGTTCCTTTTAGAAGGAATATGCTACGAAAGGTAGCTTGATATCCCCCAAAACCTTTGTGTTCTTAGGTGGGGCTTTAGGAAGGTAGCTGGCTCATAGATGTGTGCTACTGGATTAAGGTAATGCTGGGATTAAAGGTGTGTGATAACTAAAGTAGTTGAGCATAGTTCTGGATGTGGATAATGGAAAAGTCAACTTTGGGTGTGGTACTGCCACCCAAAAGTGTTGTAGCCTGGATGGGATAAAAAGGAAAGGAAGGTGCTGCTGCTGCTGCTGCTGCTGCTGCTGCTGCTGCTGCTGCTGCTGCTGCTGCTGCCCCTGCTGCTCCTGTTGCTCCTGCTGCTCCTGCTGCTCCTGCTGCTCCTGCTGCTGCTCTTTTGTGCCTGCCCTTCCATGGACTATTTCTCCTCTGCCATGCCATCTTGCCATGGAGCCAGCTGACCAGGGACCAAAACAAACTATGAGCCAAAAATAAATCTTTTCTTCTTTAACTTGTGTGTGTTGGGTATTTTGCCATGAGTAACTCAATGAGAAAAGTAAAAGCAATGATGAGAAAAAGTAACTCAGTAATGCAGACAATGAGAAAAATAACTCAGAGTAAAATTTTTCAGTGCCAAATTTTGCAGCTTACTTTACTTGGTAGAGTTGAGAGTTGAGAATTTTTTTCTTTTTTGGTGGACCCGGGAATTGAACTCAGGCCCTTGCACTTGCCAGGGTAGCACTTATTCCACTGAGCCAGCCCCCTTAAGTTGAGAATTCAACCAGACAGTCCTCTCTGGAGATTTCCAGAGCCATGGTAAAGGAAGAGAAGAGTTACTACTGGGCAACCTTACCCAAGAGCATGAACAACAACCCTTCCACCTCCTACAACAGTCAACTGGCCTCTAGCACTTGCCTAGCTGTAGATCACAAGGTGGACTCACACGTATAATTTCCTGATGACAACAGTCACATGGAACAGTATTATTCCATTTTATTGCCCAAGAAACTGAGGTGTGGGGAAGTAAGTGACTCACAAGTAGGTGGTGGAGTTGCATGCAGCCTCAAATCTTCCTAATCTGAATTCAGTGGTCTCCAGGACAGAACATTTTCTCCTTAAGAACAGGAGCAGGCAGGAAGGAAAGAACCCCTCCCCCATGTTCCAGGACCGCTTTTGGCTCAGTGTTATAAATAACATTCTTCCTTAGGTTTGTCTAAGCAGAGATACAGTTACCCAGCTGCCTGACCCTCAACAGTTTGTGCAAATTAGGTGAAATAAACCAGGCACAGAAAGACAAGCACAGCAAGATCATACTCATACATGAAACCTAAAAGAGTTGATCTCTTACAGAAACTGAGAGGAGAATGTGGTTCCCAGAGCCCGGGGGATAGCAGTGGGAAGGAAAAGTAGGGAGAGGTTGATCAACAACAAGTGCTAGGTTAGAGCTAAATCAGAGTTAGAAGTTTGGGTGTGCAAAGCACAGTGGGTGTGCTACAGATTACAGTCTCAGAAAGCTAGAAAGAAAGGAATTTGAACATTTTCATTATAAAGAAATGATAAATGTTTCAGGAGATAGATATGTTCAACCTGATTTAAACATTGCCCAGTGCATCAAACCATAGTACAATTTGATATGTCAGTTAAAAATAAATTTTAATTTTAGTTTCGAATGAAATGTGAGTTCAAGGAGTTCATTTAAAGAACGAGTAAAACAGTCAGCGTGGGGTCTTGGCGGTGAGCCTGCTCTCACGTTTCTCAATTAAAACATGGCTAAAAGTTTACAGAGTAAGTGGGGAAAAAATGAGTGCTGAAAAGAAAAAAAGTATGCCCCAAAGGAGCTCAACGACTTAAAAGTATTCTCAAAGAAGACTGCGATGTTTTAAGGAAAGATGTTCAAGAGACAGCAACTGTTGTGATACCCAAACAGC
>NW_004524852.1:931010-951105 GCF_000260255.1 Octodon degus
AGTTATTTCTGTTCATATTTTAACGTGGCCTTTTTCTTTACTTCAAACTCAAAATAATTCATTTGTTTTAGGAAATGAATGATTTCAATATTTGATGAATAAAGTATTTTCATTGATAAAAGCTGTATTGATGTTTTAGATGGAAACTGGCCAATACTCAAATCTTATCAGACATCAAAATCCTGTGAAGTATTAACCTAGTTATAATTGTTCTTACAACTTGATAATTACACTCAGTAAAGTCAATGATGTACTGATTTTAAAAACAAAGAAAGAAAGAACAGGTAAAGCAGCTTTCTATGAGATTATGGCGAAGTCATGGTTGAAGCAAGGTCACAAGACTTGCTGAGGTCCCTTCTGCCCTCAGATCTTCCATTCTTCCTTCTGCTCCCAATGAGACCAATAACCACATCTTCTTTCACCACTGTTTAATCTGTTGGTTGATGTGCCTGGCGCTCCCAACCACCACACAGCCCTAAAAATGAAATATTAACCACATCGGCCTTGCAGCCCCCTCGAGCCATCTTACGCTAATAGAAACACAAGAAGTGCTTGTGGCAGTTTGCACATTAGGGTCAGCCGTTCCTTTTTTAACCCTCCCCTATCAGGGAAGGTTCCAGGGAGCTGAAGTTCTGTGAAGCCGCAGCCTGTCTTCAGTGTGCAGCTCTGAGACCTCAGGTGCCTTCTGCAGCAGCTCCACCTCAGGAATGAGCCCCTTCCTGCTCTTCCCTGTTGTGTGCTGTGGACTGCAGCCTGCCTCTGTCAGGCATCCTGGGGAGAAAAGAAATCACGTCACTTCAGACAATGTTTTTGAGGACCAGGAAGGGTTCAACTGGCGCTTTGGGGAGATGACCCTGGTAATCAAAGCAGACCAAATGAGTGTGAGGCAGAATGTATAAAACATGAAGCACTGTACACAACAGCAGCTGCAAAATTTCTACAAATGAGAAGCTGAAGGATGGGGAGCTGATCGGAAGGTGCCCCCGGAACTCATGAGAGCAGTAGTGCCACAGTGAATGGGACTGGGTAGACGCTAAAGAAGGGAAGATTGATGGAGATCAGGGGAGAAGATGAACAAAGCTCCTAAAGCGCTTGCCTCTCCTACTAACTTAAGTCTCAGGTATCAGGCAGGCAGGATGGTGCACACCCATCACCCCGGCACTATGGGAAGCTGAGGCAGGGAGTCTGAGCAACTTAATCATTTAGTGAGACCCATCTCAAAATAAAGTGGGATGGAGCTATACCTCAGTGAGAAGACTGTGGATCTGAACCCCCATAACACACACACACACACACACACACACACACACACACACATACTCCTCAAGTATCATCATTATTTTTAAGACAAGGAGAAAATTAAAAATAACTAAGAAAAAAATAGCTAAGCAATGGGCCAAGTATTTGCAGATATAGTTTCATTTATTTCTCACAGAAACCTAATCACAGATAGTAAAGAAAAAATAATTCTCTCTGGAAGTCACACACCAGGACAGATACTCCCCAGAGCCTGGGAAATATTGGTTGACATTTGACCTTGACACAGAAATGACCGATCACATGCAACATGGCCTTCACATGGCTGGCAAGGGTGGAGTCTGAGGGCAGAGCTCTGGCCGACTTCTCTGCCCTCCACCCCTGCTGCCTTCCACCTCGTACTTCGACTTCTTGTTCACTCCAGCTCTGTCTTAGGCTTCAAGAAGATGGTTTTGCCCATTAACAACAAACCCTTAAAATTCCTCTAACTTGTGGAATGTATGACCTTTAATTGTGGTCATAAGTGTGCAAACATTATTGGGATTTTAAAAAAAAATTATTCTTTTCTGGGTAACTTGGATTACTGAGTAATGTGAATTACTGTTCTTCTGGTGCTGTTAGGGCTCTCAATCCATAGCTCTTCTTCCTGTCCCCAGGCTTTTTTCTTTTTCCCATTTTATTCTAACATCAACAGTTCTACAAGCCCTTGTTTCAGGCAAGTTCCCATCAGGAGGCAGGGGGCATTCTGAGTAATTAGTGAAAACTAATAAAAAAGACATTTACACAAATGTGAGCAGCTGTCGGGGATTGATTTGTGACCCCTCCAAAAAAAAAAAAAAATGTTGAAGTCCTAACCCCAGCACCTTAGAATGTGAACTTATTTGGAAGTAAGATAATTGCACACCTAACTAGCTAAGATGGGTCGTACTAGAGTACAGCAGGTCCCTGGTCTAGTGTGACAGGTGTCCTTACACAACAGACATGTCAAGACAGACACACAGGGAGAGCACATGTGACAATGAAGACAAGAGACTGCAGTCCCGCAACCATAAGCCAAGCCCCAGAGTCCTGGAGATCACCACCCACCACCACCCCGAAGCTAGGCAGGGGCAAAGTAGGACTCCCTATGGCCCCAACCGGAGCAAGGCCTAGCCAACACCTTAATGTCAGTGCTTAGTGTCCAGAACTGTGAGACAAATGTTCCTGTTGCTTATACCACTAAGTCTGTGATTCTTCCACACAGCTATAGGAAACTCATACCACAGAATTGTGGGAAACAAACGAATAGCAACAAAAAAAGATGGTGAAATACAGAGGGGCTGGCAAAGCCCTGGGCCTGAGGCGTGCCAGAGAGAAGGAGGCTTTGCTGAAATCTGTAGCCATAGAAGCACTGGAGTCTCTGAGGAGAAAAAGGCAAGCTCTACTAGCCCTGGAAGAAATCTGGGATAATAGCACCCGTCTCCCTCTCCTCCTTTCCTCCAGACTCCTGAAGGAGCTTCCCATCTGTCAAAGCAGAGGGCCTGCCAGGGGAAAGGGAAGCGGATGCGGTTCATACAGTTCAGCCTCCTCGAGCCGCAGAAAGTAGAGTGGATCTGGAGGGATAACAGACCCAGGCTCCACTGGAGAGCTGCTTGCCCACCAGCCTGCTTAGAAGCTGGCCCTGTCACGTGCTCTGGTGAGCCTTCTGCTTCCTTAGAGTACTTATTACAGCTACAGTGAAGGAATTGCTTATGCAAATTTCTGAGTGCCCATCATCAAGCCCCATGAGACAAAAGATTATGTGTGCCATTCTTTGGTGACTTTCCAGGGTCTGGTCCATAGCAAAAATACCTAAATTTGTATGCGGTGTTGAGGGTTAAGCAAACTGATATGAAAATTTCAGGTCCAAAGGCAGGAGCACCATTACATTCTTCAGTTGGGTGCCAATGGTGCACTTTGCAATACCCACGCACAAGGCAGCTCCCTTCAGTACTTGCTTATGGACCTCTGAGAATGGTGGCAAGATGGAAAGTGAAACAAACAGGGCTGAGTGGAAAAGACAGCTACCTCAAAGTCAGGCAAACCTGAGATGCTCCTTCCTAAATTTCCTTGAGACACTCTGCCCTAGTCACGCTAGAAAGCTGAGAAAGTTAAGGAAGTGAGGTGGGTCTTTCATTTACTAAGAGAGAATTTAGCTCCCAGACCCAGCCCCAAGCGCTGCTCGATACTCTTGCTCTTCTTTTGTGCACGGAGTAACTGCCTTTCACCGCACTCCCTAGTTACCACTATTAATTTACCTGTTAGATTGAAATGTATATTGAGATTTAACTTCCAAAATGTAGGTCCAAAGAATTCAAGCACTCTTTTGAAATTCATATAAATTTTATACTGTCACAAACGGCAATGTAGTAGTGGTGGTTTCTTCATTTTTTATATTTTGTGTGGTTTAATTCAGTGTACTGTAGGTTATCCATCAGGGAATAAAAAAGGACAGATGAGCTCAATAAAAAATAAGAAACTGGTTCAAATTTGGTAACAATGTTTCATTGGATTGCTCTTTTACACTGAGGTGAGTCACCCTTATCCAGCTTTGCCTAGAGGGAGTTGGAGGTAGACACGGCAATCATTACAACATCCTCAGAGTCTTTGTGTACCTAGTATCGATCTCCTTGTTTGATGGTTTTTTTGATTAGAGCTGTAAATGTCAATAATTCTTCTTCTCGGTATTAACTGTTAACATCAGCACAAAGTACTCAACATGTATATCTAATTTGAAAATGGAGCAACAATATCAAATTTAATGTCTAGGGCAGGTAGCAGGAACCTTGTAATCCATCAAATAAGCTGCCTCAGCCCCCTCGCCACCGGCCTCACTTCCAGAACCACACCATCAATCCTGCAGGTGGCATTGCCAGCCCAGTAACGGAAGACAGGCCCTTGGAGCCCCCTGTGATTGGTGAGACGCCCCCGTGGAATGGCACAGCTGCACTTATGAGCTGGTTTTCTCTGGCAAAAAAGTACACCAGAGAAGGTGCTGGATGAGAGGAGGGGCCGGCCAGGCGCCTTTGGGAGGTAGAATCGCTCCTGTGTGGAACTGTGCAGAGAATCTGCCTCTTCATCCATCACACCTTCTCACGTAAAGCAGAGTCAGACCTTCAAACAAGCAAGACTCAGCCACCAGGAGGCAGAAGAGCTCCAGGACATGGCACTCAAGGGCAAAGCTCCTCAGCCTCCTCGGCTCACTGCGCCCCTCTGTCTGCTCTCTGAAGAATCAGGCTATATATCTTGTTGACACCTCAAGACTAAGCAGTGACTGTGTTTGGGTGGCATGGGGGACCCCTAGGAGCTGTTAGGTGCTCCGCAGAAAGAGGAAATTATTACTAAGTGATGCAGGAAGCCCCAGGTCAACCGCCAGACTTCATATATTGACAAGAGAACATTGTTGGCCTTACCTTTGGTGTCAGACTCCAGGGTGAAGCTGAGGTTCAAACAATCAGGCCCTTCTTAATATTCTTAAGACATCAGATGATCAGAGATGCAGAATCTTACTATCACCCTGCAGCACATCTATCTGAGCAGCTGAAGAATCTGTAAGATCTAAGGAAAACAGTGATTCTAAAAGATCATGACTTAGAAAGCTAACCCGCCTTTCCTTAATGTTCAGTTGCATTGGGCCAGCCCGTGGTGTCACATGTGCTCAGGTAGACAGCCTGGGGTGGGTTGCAGGGAGGGCAGACAGAGGAGAGATGGAGCCTAAGCAATGAGTTGCGGCATTGACTCTAACAATGTTCTTGGCAGTTCATAAAACATTTGGCTACCATTGTATTGTATGTCCAAATGGTCCCCCAAAGCCTCAAGCACCCATACAGAGGTCTTTTGGGAAGTGCTTGGATCACACAGGTGTGTGAGTCCTCTGGTGAGTTCATAGCTAAATGTGATGTTAGAAGGTGGCACCCACTGGAGGAGGTGATACCCAGGGACACAGCCTGGAAGGCTCTTCTGTCTCCATCTCTCCTCCCTTGATTTCTCACTAATTCCCACAGCCAAGCCATGAGCTGCCTCTCCTCTGCCATACACCCTGCCTTGAAGCCAGATGACTGTGGACTGAAACCTCTACAAACTGTGAGCCAAAATAAAGCCTTCATCCTTGAAATTGTGGGTGTGGGTTGTGGCATCTCGGTGATGAAGAAAGTAACAAGATGGCTCTGTACCCAAAATACTGGAGATGTGGCATGGACTGAAAGGGCATTTTCTGAAACACAGCTCTGACTGATTCTAGTTTCTCCCTAAAACCATCCACACCACACATTTGGATACTCTAGAGGAGAAGACAGGGAGGGCCCTGCTGCACCAAATAGTGGGCACCACCTGTCATCTCATCTCAGAGTCTGTGATTCTATTGCCCCCATTGGGCATTATTTCAATGATTGCTGACCCAGTATGGTCCTTCCCCTCCCTCCCATCTGTATGCCTTTGCTTCTCCTTTCTTTGCATATGACAGTCTCTGTGAGGTCACTACCAACTCTATTTTACATGTGCAGAGAGTGAGCCGCAGTCAGATCAGGGTGGACAATTTGCTTACAGCAGCACAGCCAGAATCTTGGTCTAACTGGTCTTCACACTGGGCCTGTAGCTGTGAAACACACCAGAGAAATACCTTGAAGAATGGTTAGGCATGGGTCACAGAGATAGCTCAGCGGACTAAGTGCCTGCTTAGATAAGTACAAGGAGCAGGGTTCTACCCCCCACACCACATGCTGTGCAGGCCCTGCCTCAGGGCACCCTGAGCCTGCAACCAAGTCCAGGCATGGTGGCACATGCCTATAATCCCAGTGCTGGGGAGGCTTAAAACAGGAGGATCACTAGTATTCCAAGCTAGGTAGTAAGACCCTGTACCAAATATTAAAAAAAAAAAAAAACAGCAACAGAAAAAGGGATGAACCCACAGAGCCCACAGGAGGGCTAGGAAACTCCTGCAGATTTCTAGTCCACAGCATTGCTAACTTTACCACTCACCTCTACCAGTACTGTGAGGAAAAGTGCCAGAGTGTGTCTCTTCCATTGTCACCCACTTATCGCTTACACAGAGGCAATGAATAGGCTCAATATCTCCTATCTACGGTTCTCTGTACTTGAAAATGAGCAATTGGGCCCTGAAAACAGTGTGGTGGCTTAGGATGCAGCAGTCACTGTGCAAAGAATAAAAATTAATTTCCAGTCAAAGCTGCTCTCCTCAAGGCAAGGTCCTTGGACACTGCAGTGTCTCAGACAATACGTGCTGCTGATAAAATTTCCCACACTGACAAGGTGAACAAACTCCAGAACCAAGCCTTCTATTCTACTCTTTGGCTGAACACATTTCCCTCAAACATTAATGGAAATGACAGGCTTACACAGCTTTAATTTTTGCCAGAGCAAATCATTTATTCTTCTAGCACATACCACCTCTCACATCTGCTTAATTTTGCTCTATAACATTGATCACCCTGTGGCATATTATAAATTTGGCTTGCTTGTTTGTTGTCCAGAATACAAGATCTTTGATGACAGAGATTTTTGTCTGGTTTTGTTTTTTGGTTTTGGTTTTGTTGCCTCAACTTCAGCACTTAGAACAAGTCTGGCGCATATCCGGCAGGCACTCTGTAAACAAACTGAGTTAAGGGGTGAGTGAAACACTAGGGAATGAGGGCCGGGGGTACTGCATTCCGCTGGATGCCAAGGTCACTGGGAGGCACAGACTCACCCTGACTCTGCCCTCCAAGTTGCTTTCTCTGGTCTCAATCTCATCTGTCCTAACAGAATACTATTGATTGTGCAAGGTTTTCTGAAGGGCTCACAATAGAGAACTTTAAAATACCAAATTACTTAGTTGGTGAGCAAACAGCAGTGCTCTAAAAGTCCTTGGAGATCTGCTGCCTGGTGGTAAAGTAAGAAAGAGGACAGGCTCACGCCTTCCCTACCTTTCCTCACCTCTATGTCTCAGAGCCCCAGGACCTGAGTATTGGCCTGTCAGGGAGAAAGCTGAACACCTTCACTTTATTTCGTAAAGGAATTTTGCAAACTCCCTCCCTAAGCAGAAGGCCTATTTCATAACTCAAAGTCACAATAACACCTTTTCCTAAGCTCAAGCATGATTCTAACCCCTCTTCACCTACCACCACCACCACCACCACCACCACCACATCACCATATGGTTTTTATTTTTTGCAAGAAGACAGAATCTACTGGGGTCTTTAGTTTTACTTTTCAGCAATTTACACATACACAAACACACACAGTTATGAATGATAACAGCCTCCAGCAGTGTGCACTGAGTCCTGAAGGTTCCTCAAAGGCTCCTGGCAGCAGGCAGCCTGTGGAATGGTGCCACCCAGTGAGCCATGTTCTGTAGCAAAAATACCAGTGGGAGGACAATGGAAATCAAGCCAAAATGCAACTGCTCATATTAATTTAAATAAAGCCAGATGCTCTTACTCTACATTTAAGTATAAAATCTAATAGTAGTAAGTTTTCTTTCTACCTCTATGCATACAATAGGATAAGGAAGTTTAAATTATCCTCTTCTAGCATAAGGACAAAACCTCATGAGTACTTACAACTTTCAGAAAAAGAAATGTCAGTGTAAATACATTACTGATGCAAAAAGTTATTAAGAAAGTAAATCAATCCCATATGTCAGCTTTTGGAGGTTACTTTCATAGAATGTACAACACTCATTCATCCATCCATTAAAAAAATATATTAATCACCTACTATGTGCAGGGGACTGTCCTAGAGACACTAGGATTATGATTATTGGAAGCTCATGGAATTTATATGTTAGTAGAAATAAACAAAAAATTAAATTATGAAGTAAAATGTACATTAGATAGTGATAATTGCCATAGAGAGGGGAGAGAGAGAGAGAGAGAGAGAGAGAGAGAGAGAGAGAGAGAGAGAGATTAGAGAGTGTGTTGCCAAGGGCCTGAGGATATTACAAACTTCGATCAGGTTGTCAAGAAAGACTGGAATGACAAAGTGACATTTCAGCAAAGGCCTGATTGTGGAAAGAAAGCCAATATTCAAAGTTAGGGGTTTGCCCACTTGTCTGTTAGAAATAACATTTTCATGAATAGTTTTAAAACATGTAATAAAACCAGCTTTCCTGTAGATTGGGGGAGAGGAATAGTTTTTTGTTCTTATCTTGCTGAGGGCTCCTTACAGTAGCTCCAATTTTCATTTTTCAAGACCCATCATGCAGTTCTACTAATTAGTCAAAGTGGGGGGGCATGGGAGGGTCAACATGGAAGCAGTCCAGAAAAGATCAAAACTTACCATATGAAGAGGAAGAAGGCAGAATTAAATTACTGACAAGTTCGAAATAGGATATGCAATGTCGAGCCCTTCGCTTTGACTCTCTTCCTACTCCTGTGCCATGGTCTATGGCCTGCTGAGCATTCCTTCAGTCATGAAATTATACCAAACGTGATGCCTTTCCCTAGCTGGCCCCTAGCCTGCTCACCTGTGTCAGCCTTTGGGGTTGACCTGTACCCCTGTCTGTACTTGCAGATCAATGTGGTCCCTAAAACCTACCCCAGCAGATTGTAAAGCTGAAGTAAAACATGTGTTCAGCCAGTGAGCTTTATGTGTTTTCCTCCTCTTCAGAAAGCAGTCGGAGGACCTGAGCATGGGAGTGACTGTGGAAAACCCTGAAGTACGTTTACAATCGAGAGCCAAGCTTCAGGGCTAGAGGCTCCATTGCTCTTGGGTGTGTGGAGCCACAAAGCCCAGGAAAGACCCTGTGATCAATGCCCAGGTCCGCTTTACCCCTGACAAAGTATTACTCAGAGATAGTGAAGAAGAGAAGAAGGATTTCACACACCCTGTTTATAAATAAGGACAAAGAACCACAGAGGAGCCAGTGTAACTGACACCATCAGCTCAATACAGAGAGGTGGCTTAGTAAAAATGACCCTGTCTGTAGGAAGAATCAATTTAAAATCTCAGAGTTTACAGCTAGTCTATTTCTCGGCATCAAAACCATCATTACTTTTTCTACACAGAGGACAGCTACTACCACATGTGGATAGCATCAAGCATAGCATCGGGATGGTGAGACGCTGGCCGCCAGCTCACTCTATGTTTTCAGTAGACAAAGAAAGTAAGGAATGAAGACATTAAATGGCATAACTGTGGTGTCAACTTGAATAAGAAATGCCATGTGGAACAGGGGAGCACAGGTCAGGGCACATCTGGGTGACAATTTTACTGAAGAGGAAAGACCCACTCTGGTTGCAGGTAGCACTAACTAGGTTTGAAGCCTGGGTGGAATAAAAAGGGAAGGAAGAAAGTCTGCCCTTTTGCTTCTTAGGGGGGCTCCAGCCTTCACCTAACCTCTGGTGCTCATTCAGGCTTCCGGTGCAGACTTTTCTGCCTTCCAAAGCAAACCCTTCAGCTTCTAAAGTGCACTCTCGCTGACTCCAGACCTTCATCTTTTTTTGTGGGGGAGGGGGAAGGGGAAGTTACTAGAAATTGAACTCAGGGCCTCATGCTTGCTAGGCAGCTGCTGTGCTGCTAGTCTATATCCCCTGCCCCAGGCCTTTAACTTGTGACTGGATGCCCTAACTCTCCAGGGTACAGAGAGCAGAGTGTGTGTGTGTGTGTGTGTGTGTGTGTGTGTGTGTGTGTGTGTGTTCTCTTCCTCAAGTGAACCCTAATAATATACTTTCCCACCTCATGCAACCAGCTAGTGTCAAAGCCGAAAGAACCCAGAATCCCCAGAACTCCCACTACACCCTGATTCCCGGTGGCCACAGAAAAGCATTTTGTCACTTGTGTGTTTCCAGGCTGCATTTCCACTAAGCAATTGTCCCCTCTAGTCAGCTGGAAAATCTTTCTCCTCCCAGCCAAGCTGAGCTCCTCACTAGTGCTTTCCTGGTTTGGGAGCAGAAGGTTTCTTTTGTGTTTTGGGAGTACAAAGCCCTTAAAGAGCTCCTAAGAGCTTGCCTACAGTTCAGTCTGTGATTTCTACCTCTTTCTGGAAGCTGCTTGAAATCTCAAGCCCCGCCCTAGGTTCTTTCACATTCCTGTGGGTACTTGGCATCCTACTAAGCACACAGCAGGCGCTCAGTACGCCTTTCTGGATAAGAGAAGAAAGGTTGGGCTACTCTCTCATCTCAACTGCATAATCCCACACACCGGGACCTGCTTCTCAGTGCAGGACCTCTGGCTGCTCTGCTGGGGAGAGGATGTATCAAAAGCCTGAAAGCAGCTCACCCCCTCCCACTCAGAGACAGTCTCTCCCTCCTTATTTCAAAACAAGGTTAAGCCAACAATATGACAATGTTAAAGAAAAGGAAAGGAAAGGTGCTATTAAATTATAAGGTTGATAATATTATGGTCAGCTCTGGTCAGCCCCTCAAACAGAATCATGGTGGTGTTCTGCGTCTGAGCTCCCCTGAGTCAGAAATGCTTAATTGCCACAAATGAAGGGTTGCTACACAACAGGAAAGAACCTGCCTAACCTGTACCTTGCACCTAAAGGCTACGTCTGCCCTGTGAAGAGGAGCCCACCACTTCTGTTCCCTGGCTTATTTGTAAGGTGCAGAAGCTGGACCTGACACAGCCTGAGGTCCCTTCCAGTTTTCATTTTCTGTAACTCCTGTGATCTGTCATTCCCAATTCCTATGAGTTGTGGAAAAGAGAAAACTTTCTGAAATTTCAGCAAAAAGAAGCTAAAAATGAAAATTCCCTTGAAATGAAAATCATTAGCAACTGCAGAATTAGTCCTTGCAGGGCTGACAGCCTCCCATCATAAAGGACTTTCCTGTATGCAAGTCCTGCTCACAGCAGTTAACATGGCTTCACCTATTTAGTTCCCTACAATGACCCACAGCTGTCATTATCCCTATTTACTGACCAAGAAGCAAAGCAGGAGGTTCAGGCACTGCCCAAGGCCACCTCACAGCTGTGGCCAAGCCAAGCCAAGACACAAGGGCAGGTAGGCTACCTCTGCAGCTGCTGCACCCCACACTCAAGATGTACTGGATTGCCTGGAGCATAGTACATCTAGTTTTCAAATCATGTCCATGAGCAGGTACTCGGGGCTCACAGAATGGGCCCAAAACCCTCCCAGAGTCCTCATGGACTTCAGTAGACTCCATCAAGGAGATGTGCACAGAGGGCGGGACCACCTCCTGTTGGGGCCCCAAGACGTTGGTCCCTCACTGGGCATCTGAGAAGATAGTAACCTCTGGGGTGGTCTGTGGCATTCCCCCCTGCCCCGCTAGTCCACAGCACATGGTATCTGCCTACGTGGCCTCCTCATGAGGTGATGTGATATCTGTCTTTTATGATTTTACCATGATTCTTCTTTCCCAGAGTTCCAACATTTGGAGGAGCTTGTGAAATATTAGGGACTTCCTGATGCTCACCTGTACCTCTGAATTTAACTCCAGATTCCTTTGAATGAACTGGTTCTTCCAAGAAAGACCACATGTCTCCAAGCTTTGTCCTTTGAAAGATATTAAGTGGGGCCACAAGATAGCTCAGTGGACTAAGCATCTACTTAGGCAAGCGCGGGGACCAGGATCCCATCTCCAATACCATATGCCATGCTGGCCCCACCCCCGGGTGCACTAAACCAGCAACCACATCTGAGTGTGGTAGTGCATACCTGTAATCCCAGTGCTGAGGAAGCTGAAAACAGGAGGATCACTACAAGTCCAAGCTGTGTAGTAAGATCCTGTACCAAACACATTTTAAAAAAAGAAAGATATTAAGCATTATACATCTTCAATGGGGGAAGACTTGCTATCACCAGGAATAGTGTCAATAATCAGTTATATTTAGAAACCAACAGATTGAAATAGGAGGACTCAGTTGAATATTACTGTGCTTTTACCACTGGGAACTGAGAACTGAAACCTCCCTGATGGGCAGAACAGGAGAATCTGCACATAATAAAGTGATCTTTCTCTAGTTGGGCCTACCCCTCTGCATCTACACCTCCACCTGGATGATTCTTGAATTATTCTTATTTACCTATAAAAACATACTTCCCTTTACTTCTTTGAATTTTCTTGTCTTTTGCCTTCTGACTTACTTATTCAGAACTGATTAAGCCGAAGAGTAGGGAAAAGAATTTGGGGGGCTCAGAATGAACAATCTTGCATGACCCTTGCAAGAGTCCTATTCTCCTGAAGGACTGTTCTGAACTATTACCGGTAGTCAGACAATCTAACCTTCACCTGCCTCGAGGGAGGCTGTGTTGCTCATGATAGTTTTATTGTTTTGTCTTTGGACATCGGAAAAAATACATAGAAAAGGCAAAATGTGTGATCATGCCAGGGTGAAAGAGAGGTAGGAGTGAGGTTTTTTGATTCCAAGCAACCACCTGCTATAATCCCTGCCAGGTTGCAGATCCACGAAAACTTGTTTTCAGAAAAGTTCTCATGGCATAATTTAATCAGGTGTATTTTTTTTCTCTGCAATAGGTAGTAATACAGTGCAGATAGGTGAAGTGATACACAAAAATTAATAGTTAAAATCATTCCCCTACGCTATTAATGTATAAACAAGAATCTGCATATTGTCTCTAACTTTGGCAAAGCCAGTCCACCAGGAGTGTATTAAAAACATTAGACTACAAACATCAAATCTCTTTTTAAATTCTTTTAGTAGTAAAAAGAACCAAACAAAAATGGGACTATTTCTCACTTATTAATTCTAGGACCTTAAAGAAGATGGCTTAACTTCTCCAAACTTCTAATTCCACATCCTTAAAATGGGAGACATGATTTTTGTAGAGTTATTATGAGGATTAAATTAAATAACTGCTATCAAGTACCTGGTACACCTGAGTGACAAGCACCCTAAAGGCGCTCAGTAACACGGATGCCCCATTCCTCTTAATGGTACAAAAGTAGATAATTCACCCAGAAGAGAAATGGCTCAACCAGAAGAAAAATTACTAAAAACTGAGAGTGAAAGGGCCACTCCCAGTGACCATGAATGTTCCCCCAAACCAAGACATTCAAAGGTACTGCGAGTATATTTTTCATGCAGATTCCTCATCAGAAGTGTTCTTGTCCCATAACCTCTCCAGATTCTTTCCCTGCAATGACGATAGTCAAATCCCCCAAAGAAAGGCCATCCCTGGGCAGTGCTTCTCTTTCATAAGATGTTGTGTCCTCATTGTCCTTTGTCTGCACCAGATTAGTGTCTCTGCTGTACCAGAAATAGCAAGGACAGTGAGCTTTTTCATACTAAACTTCTTTTCCAGGAAACATGATTCAGATGTCTGGGACAACAGCTGGACAAAGGGGGTCTCAATTTTCAAAATGCCCAGACCTTACCTAGCTGTAGAAATGCTCTCCCCAAAGGCCTCCCCAGCTTTAGGATACATTTAATTACTGTGTCTTTTAGGAATAGAGATACCTTGACCTGGTCTTAGAGAGAAAGCTGTAATGGAATTACTAACCTGTGAGGCATGACACTTGTCCATCTTCCTGTTGTCCATGCTGTCTGCCTGGGGTTAGTTTTCACTGTGGTACTTGACCAAGAAAGCCAAGTTCTCCTGTGAATCCCAAGGATAAAGATCTTCATTCCAGTCCTCTGGCTTTTTTCATTAAAGAATTACCGGGACCTGGTCCTGGGACCTGGTACTGGGGTACTGGCGGGAAAGCTAGGGAATCAGAGCCACCCTCTTGCCAGAAGCATGGACTCGGCTAGAGGCCAGTAGTGAAGGCCTCTGAGCCAAATCACAAACTGGAAAGAAGCTGAGACCTCAGCAAAGCTCCCTGGCCAAGAGCTCGCAGCCTGGCTTAGGAGGCAGAGCTCTTACCCGAGCTTTCTGTGGGCCTTTGGGCGTCAGTTGACTTACTTGCACCTCATTTTCCTATCTGTACAGTGAAAGAGTTTATATCAGATGAGATTATTACTAGATAATCTCTAAATTTCCTTCAACATTAAGAAATTATGTAGGTCTCTGCCCAGAAAGAAAAAGAAGGATTTACCTGTGAGACAAAGGGGATCAAAGTAAATTTGCCAAATATTCTAACAGGTTTCCTTTGGGATTTCCCAAGATTTGGGAATCAGATTCCCAAGATTTAGGAAGCACAGACCTCTGTCCTGCTGATTCTTTTATGCAACCCAATAAGGAAAAAAAAATTTTTTAAACAACCAAATGAAATACACTCATGATTAATCAAAGGGGACTGAAAGTCATTGCTAACTTCCCCACTACCTCACATCACCCCCAGCTCACCTCCCTTGGGATACTCCTCCCCTTCTTTAATGCCTCGTTGTGATTCTCAAAAACTGTGATCACTCAAGGTTGAAGCTTTTAATCTCCCATGTATAAAAGGATATGCAAATAGAGTTCAGTTTCCTGTTGAGTCTCTACCAAGGTCTTAGCCTGGCAGTTCTGGGAATGGAGCCAAGACCTCATATTTCTTGGCTGTTAACATTCTTCCATCTGTGCTCAAGTCAGCAGCCTGGGCTTCGGGCTGTGGCTTATCTTTAGTCTTACACTTCCCCAAAGGAAACTCATTAGAATATTCGGCAAGAAAGTAAGATACAGCTGACTCCCAAATAACCACACAGAGCATTATCTTGTTATATTTGGGGAACAGAGAAAGAACCAAGAAGTGTATATTCCTGTAGAAGAGCATCAGAATTCATGTATAATAAGCTGCATGAGGTACTGACAGGAATTAGGTCTTAGGCAGGGTTTGCAATGAGTCATCTGTGTCTCCAGGATGGGGAGTCTTTCCCACATAGGATAAAAAAGGTAAGGTCCTCAGATTCAGTAATAGCCCTAAACAACATTCAAAAAGAAAAGGCTTGAAAACACAAGATATCTCAGCATGTGTTTTGAGCAGAGTCTTCTGTTAAACAACAGAATCGGGAACCAGAACACGTCCCTGTGTCTTACTGGCTGAATTCACACAAAACAGCAGCTGCCATTTTTACTCCATGCAAGGCGCCCAGACCCACGGCCTGAAACGTCACCAGCACTCTGATGGAGAACTGTATGCTCCAAGCCATGGTAATCCTGGCCACTTATTAAGCATGGATTTATAATGTTCTCTGCAAGTGCCTGACTCAATCGTATTTTCCTATTTTCTTGCAGAAGCAACTCCCACCAGGACTTTCCTGTACATTCTCATTTCTATGACAAGACCAGTGTATAAGCTAATTTTATTTTATTTTTTCTATTTATTTACAAACTTCTATGGAGATATTTCTTTTTTTCATCTCTCTGGACTACATCAATTAAAAAACAAAACAAAACAAAAAAAAAACTTCTATGTGTTACCTTTCCAAACCCAATCTTTCACTTGGTGTCAACTGCAATGTATTGTCTCTCTCTCTGTCTGTCTCTCTCTCTCTCTCTCTCTCTCTGTGTGTGTGTGTGTGTGTGTGTCTCACTGTCTCTCTCTGTCACTCTACTTCTTTAAAAGTCATGTTTTCTTTGAAATCTACTAACATTATATCCATAGTCTACAAAATTTTCCTCCTTTCAGTTCTCCCTCCCAGCGCCTCCCGCCTGAGGTTTAACGTCCTACAGCAATGACCTTTCCACACCATTTACAAGAAAGTGACATAAAACAGGAAAACAGGTCCCTTCCTGTTCTTGCTTATCTCTTTCAGGCGCATCCCATACTGTGCAAGTCTGAACGGTAGCGCCTCCTTGTGGCCTTTGTGGGCATTTTCTGAAGATTTGTCCCAGAGCACCATGTTTTGACTAAGGCTGAACTCCATTCACCCTTGGACTGCCAAACTCAGAGACATTCAGGAGGTTTTTTTGGTTTTTGGTTTTTTAGTTTTTTATTGTTATTGTTGTTGTTTTTGTTTTTTATCTATGTCCCAGTCCAGTTACTTCATCACTGTAATTTGTTACTGAAAAAGTTTGGATCATTCACAAATGACTCTTGTAAAGGTTCAGGACTGAGGCTTCCATTCTACAGTATATAGGAATCCTATAAAGCTCCCAGGCAGTCACTGAATGGACAGTTCTGTGGGTTGAATGAAAGCAGCTCAGATCACACACCTTCCATGGAAGAAAGAAGCACTGGACTATGCACTATGTTTGTTTTCCTAATACCACATGTTGTCCTACAGCATATTCAAGGAAGGCCTGCTCTACTCAAAATTGCCTGGAACAAGTCGACACAGGCTTGTATTAGTCTGGAGATCCATAGTCAAATAAGACTCCAGAGAAAAATCCTCTCCTCTTTCCCATGTAAAGGTTTCAAGGATTTTATATAAAGCAGGTCTCTAACCACTCTATATTTCCATTTGAACATTTCTCACAGTTCCCATAAGTTGTTTTTGCATATACAGAATTTAGGATGAAAATTGAGACTAGATCTCACAGACACAAATTAACTCAGCTATCAGTTCAGATCGACTGTGTGAAGGAAGATCTATTTTTGCACAGCATTTACTAACCTTTGAGAAGAACACGAGAGAAAATTTCTTCCTCCTATGATCTCTCTGAACAGATTGCCTGCCAGCAAGGAGCCAGGATGGTCCTACCACAGCTTTTTGGTTTCCACACCCCAGGTCATCCCGTATCTAGCACATCTGGAGGAAAAATCTACTTGTTGAACAGTACATAAGCCATCCCACTGATACAGTTAGTGAGACCAGGCTGTGTAGCTTGTTTCATAACCCTGGAATAGACTGCAGTCTAAGAGAGAAGTGACAAATGGTGGGACAGGTGAAACCCAAACGCTGGGCATCTACTCATGTCCTCTGCTGTCTCGGTCCTCTCACCTCTGCCTGATCCAGCGGATACAGACTCCTCAGGAAGCACCAGAGCCCCAGAATGTCCACATCCTGTGGCACTCTATACCCCTAACATCTAACATTTGAGTTCCTTTCCAATTCAGAGAACACACCTGCTGGCCTCGGGCCAGTTCACAACAGATGTGGGCTACAACTGTCACCTACCCAGGAAGCATCCGCCAGAGCCAGGCATGAGAATCGTCTTCTCAGCGATTCCCATACACGTGACCCTTCAATCATTTAACACTTGCTCAGAGACAGAGACCAGGGCCGGGGAGATGGCTCAGTAGAATAAGCACTTGCCTGGCAATTGCAAGGGCCTGAGTTCAATCGCCAGTTCCACCACAGAAGTAAAAAAGACAAAGACCAGGTGACTTTCTCCAGAGAAACTCCTGCTCCTAAATTAATTCTCTTGGAAATTAAGAAGACTAATTGCTAATAAAACCTAAGAAGGCTGAAAGAAAGCTAAGGAAATTATTGGAAACTAGATTGTATACCTTTACAAGTACTTGAGGAAAAATTAGACCTATCTATAGCCCTGACATAACCCCTGCGCATGCCTCCAACCTTACTCATCTACTGAATTGCGCAAGGACACTAGAGAGAATTGCAAACTCGAGGAAAGACTTCTCCCTCCCTGCGTGTAGGACGGTGGGGATGGGGATGCTGGTGCTCAGACTGTCACTGTCAACCTGAGCCAGGACATACAAGGACGTCCTTGTGTTACAATTGTCTGTACCCAGGGTGTCCCTAACTCTATAAATGTTTTCCAAACCATTTTTCCCTGAGAAAATTATCTTTGCTGTGTTCTGCCTATTTAATAAAGCTAAGAAAAACAAGAAGAGGAACTAAGAGCACAGAGTAGAACAAAGACGTTAGTACCCCAGGAAATACTATTGTGGACACACGGTATTAATATTAACCCAACCACCTCAAAGAATTGAGGTTGGTATTACAATGTGCTTTTCCTAAGAGCTCTGAAATAGTATGTGAAAATTCAAAGAGTGTTGCTTTAAAATAAATAAATAAATAAATAAAGCCACTTGATAGTTGCTGGAAGTGCAAGGTCTTGAGTTCAATCCCTGTACCAAAAAACAAAAGTAAAACATTGCCAGTGACCTAGGCAGGCTCCTGAATGCCTTCCCAGGCAGCTCTAACATAGGTCATCTGTGGCTGCCTGTTCTGCCCTTCCTGTGCCTTTCTCTTGGACCCTCCTCCTCATTACACCCCCATATGCTTTCATTCTACTCCCATCCAAACCCAATCTCAATGATTTCTTGAATCCAATTTTCATTAATTTTGAATGATGGAAGTAAGGGAAGGCATTGGCTTCTCTAAGATTTTAGACAGAGGTAACAAAAGAGAATAGCTGTAAGCCACACACTGAAGCGCTGTGGCAGAATTTTCCAAGTTTAAAGAACAGTTCTCCAGGGGCCGGGGAGATGGCTCAGTGGAATAAGCGCTTCCCTGGCAAGTGCAAGGACCTGAGTTCAATCCCCGGTTCTGCCAAAAAAAAGGAACAGTGCTCCAAAGGAAAGCCTGAAAGCTGCCCTCCCTGTGAATCACACATGGAGAATCAGGAGCCTCCCAAAGAGAGCACTTCCTTGGCCTATCCAGGGGTGGCTGGGTCACCTAGTCACCTGAAAGTGGAGGAAGACACTGCCGCAGAGGACAGCGTGGGGATCAAGGGGCAAGTAGAGGCACCTGGAAAGAGACTACATTTCAACAGCAGGCATGGCTTGGCAATGGCCCAGCGGTGAAACAAGCATCGCTGCACACAAGAGTTCAGTGATGGCTACTGACATGGTGCCTGCACCGGCTGGAGCTGAGCTCCGTGACCTGAGCTCTTTGGTTCACTACAGCATCCCAGGTTGAAAGAAAATCAGTCATGCCACCAAAGAGTGACCACGTTTATTGTTTTGGTGTATTTCTTCTAAGTTTTCGATGCCCATGTACCTATTATTATATAGTCTATAAATGTCATGATAGCCCATATACTAATTTGCATCTCTTTTAACATTATGTAATCAATTCTATATGTTACTAGGTACTTTCCAATGTGTACTTTAATAAGTTACATGAGTCCTGTATCTAGGGACATACCATAGTGGACTCAATTTACTTTTTCTTTTTCTTTTTCTTTTTTTCTGTGTGTGTTTTTAAAATTTATTTATTTATTATTTTATTTATTTATTTATTCTGTACAGGGTCTCACTACGCAGCTCAGACTTGTGTAGTGATCCTCCTGTTTCAGCCTCCCCAGCTCTGGAGTTACAGGCATGCGCCACCATACCCGGATTTTAATTTTCTTATACACAATAGGATTTAGATAACTTCTACATTTTTCCCATTATAAAAATTTTCCATGATGAACAAAACAATGTTTCCAATTTTTCATTCTTTAAAGGTATCATGTATGTGTCTAAAGGAAGTATAAAATTTTATAGGTAATGTATTATACAGTATATATTATAAAGACATTTTATAAATTATCTATATAAAATAAAGAAAACTCACATTTTTTTCTTTTTTTTTCTTTTTCTTTCTTTTTTTCTTTTATTTTATTTTGTGGTACTGGGGATTGAACTCAGGACCTTATGCTTGCCTGGCAAGCACTTATTGTGAGCTATCTCCTCGGCCCCACCTCACATTTTTTTCAATAGGAAGATTCATAGGTAATGTTTTAGCCAACTTAAATATCTAAACCTTTAGAGTTGTAAATGAGTTATCAATTGCATTTCAAAATCTTAATGCATATACATATTAATAAAATAATATATGAATTTTTAATTAATGCTTTTTTCATTCTCACAGCTAATAAAATAACTTTATTCAAATTCTTCAAAAGGTCCTCAAATCAACGTGCCACTACTAGACCCACATTTTTAATTCCCACTTTTTGAAAATGTCTCCCAGTCACACCCAAGTTGTTTAAAGTACAGCAGGGTCTAACTGAAGCTATCATGACACCTTCCAAGCACACACAGTATTTATTCACATATATTTAGTACTATTATTCCTATAGAACTTCTTTGTCTACAGAATAAAACATTTCCTTTACACAGTTTGTTTAAATAATATCAAA
>NW_004524852.1:951205-953488 GCF_000260255.1 Octodon degus
TTGAGATGAACGTGTCTTCACTCAGCTGTACTTCACCATTCAAAATAAGGTAATCAAGACAGAGTTGCAATATTGCTTTTGGTAACTTTTGTAAGCAATCAAAATATAAGAGTCTCCCTCTTTTCTGAGGACAACAAACCTCACTTTGAGCTCAAACATGCACAGTATTTCCTCACAGCAAATTTCCTGAAGTGAAATGTTTGTGCAAACTATTATGCATATTTCCACTCTTTTGATATTAACTGCTCAACTTCCAGTAAAGAATAATAATTTATATTGCCATCAACATCTTTCCAGCATTAATTGCATCATTTTTTAAAGTAAAAGCATCTGCTTAAATATCTGTTCCCCAAAAGGAATTGTTAATACTTTGGTTTTTTATTATTAGAGGATTAAAATATTCTTCCAGGTTTGTTAACCAATTATTAACTTCTTGTGTTCATTGCCCATTTAATTTTCAAGGTTCTCAGTGTTTTTGCTCATTGATTTGTGTGATTGTAGTAATCTTCTGCCTCTGGATTTTAGAGCCCTTAACCACAATAGCAGCACTGATGAAAGGAGATTTCCGGGGTATTGTGGAGGGTGGTGATGGCAAAATGCCAAGGACAGCAGAAAGGAAGAAAAAGGTTTTTGTACTGATGATTTTCACTGTGTCTACGTACCACAGAGGTGGAAGCAGATTTAGGCTTTGTTCAAAAACCCCCAACTGTCTCTGCTATGTAAGTCTCAGCCCTGAGAAGGTCCCCTGAGTCTCATGGGAAATAACATCTGAGCTCCCTTGCTCCAACTCCCTTCTTTGGCTGCTCACCCCTTATCGTCTGCTGAAATAATTTCAGAATGTGAATAAGTTTCACCAAAGCTTCCAGAGGTAAATAATTCCCAACCACATAGGTCAACATGTATTGCATATACCCATGGCACTGTAAAACAGAATTATCAAGGACAGCGAAAGGGATAGGACAAATAGTGATGGTACCTGTCTGCCTGTCCAATACCAGTACGTGATGAACCAACAAGTTGAACCTAATCTGTGTAATTGATATATTTCTTTCTTTTGAATAGCTTAATGCCTAACGCCAAACAAAGCAAGTGCTCAAAAAAGGAGCCATGAAATGAATTCCAATGTACTCTGTATAAATAGATACCAGTCACTATTTGTCCTATCCCTTTTGCTGTCCTTGATAATTCTGTTTTACGGTGCCAAGGGTATATGCAATACATGGTGACCTATGTGGTTGGGAATTATTTATTTCTGGAAGCTTCAGTGAAACTTTCGCAGTACCTGACCAGGGGTCAGCAGGCAAAGAAAGGAGCTGGAGCAAGGGAGCTCATATGTTATTTCCCCATGAGACTCAATGGACCTTCTCAGGGCTGACACTTACATAGCAGAGACAGTAGGGTGTTTGACACACTTGCAGAGTTCCAAAGAAAAATAGTGTCTATCTGAGGCCCATCAACTGAAGCAGGTGCACAGGAGAATTTCTGATAGTACTGAAGCTCCAAATCCTAACAGCTCATGTTCTACATTCTGATGCAAAAGCTCCCAAAAGAGGGGTGAAGAATGGGTGACAAGAAAGTTACTAATGGGCAGAACAGAACAGATGGCCCTGTGATGGAGAAGAAAAGCAGGCTCTTTATAAGCAAAACCTGAGCTACTGAAAGGTCACAAGCAAGTAAACAGGTTATGGGAAGGAAATTTGGCGCTGTGGGGAGTTAGCCGGAAGAGCTTTTAGAGAAGATGAATCCAGAGCTAGTCAGATGAAAAGCACCTAGCACCACAGGCAATAGAACTTCAGAGCCAAGAAATCTCCCACCCTGGCTGCCACCACCAAGCAGTTTTCTCATCCAGAGCACAGACACATCCGCCCTCCCACTTGAGTTTGTGTTTTTGAAAGATAATTCCTGGAAGTGAAGCAATATTTATATTCACTTCAGGGGATCAATCAGTACTAATATCATAGATCTGAGAGTTTACAAGACCTTGGCTCTCCTTGACTCTACTCTTAACCCTGTATGAGTTCAATCAAAGGGCACAGAATTGCCCTGTTCATCAAAACTGATCTCTTTATAGGGGATTACAATCATCCATTAGCACACCAAATCCAATTGCTTTTTTCAGCAAAGTACAATGGGAGAAAATTATACCACTTCCTAGGTTGCCCAAAATAACTAGGTGTGACTTAAAGGAAAAAGTACATCAACTCAATCAAAATAAAATCAAAGGGGCTGGGAGACAACCCAGGGCCTGCGGGATCCTGAACAGACCCAGAGCACAGGCCCGGC
>NW_004524852.1:955713-956677 GCF_000260255.1 Octodon degus
GCACTTTTAATGAAATTCTCCTTTGTAGGGTAAAAAATAGAACAGCCACAGATTATTTATCTAACTAAAGTGAAGTGTTTTACATATTAATTTTAACACATATGAACATATGCTATTTCTATACAGCAGGCAGTAGATATTTATAGGTATAGAAAGAAATATGACTAGCTTCCTCCTGTATCCAAAGAAACTAGGAAAAGAAAGAAATTCAAGACAAAAAAATTAAACACTTTAAAACTATCAGAATATATGCTAGTTCCAATAGAAATGTGTAAATTTATTAAAAATAAAAGTCAATCATTTTGATTAACATTACCCTTTCCGTTCATCTTGACAGCAACCAATGCACAAGGCACGTCACTTCCACAGCATCCTCAATGAAAATAAACAAATAAATAAATAAACCAAACTTACCAAACATTTAGTTCTAAGAAGAAAAATGAAAAGTAGAAGAACAAAAGATTCCACAAAGGAGCAACTGGACAAATGCAGAAAGTGAGCGCTGTGATTTGGATATGGTGTGAGCATGTTCCCCAGGCCTGCATGCATTCAGAGCTCTGTCTTCAGCGTGGCAGTGCTGGTGGTGGTGTGAAGCCTTCTGTGCATACATCAAGGGGGCATTTATGAGGTTTCTGAAGGTGCTGTCCTTGGGAGGAATGGATAAAGTTTTCATGGGACCCTGGTTACTTGTTGCAAGAAGGTTGTTATGAAAGGACAAGTCAGGCCCTTCTCTGGTCTCCCCCGACTACCTGCCTCACACACAGTCTCCCCCTTCAATAAACTCCCTGCCATAATACCATTTTCCAGGATGCAGCACAGACATGGGCCCTCACACAACCAGCACCATGCTTTCTGGACTTTGTCTACCCAAAACTGTGAGCTAAATTAGCCTTCTTGTTTCATGAAGTGTTGAGCTTCAGGTATTTCATTTTAGCAATGGAAAATGAACTAATACAGTGAGATA
>NW_004524852.1:957547-958674 GCF_000260255.1 Octodon degus
CAGGAAATTAAAACCTCAATCACAACCTGGCAAAAACATTTGAATGAAAGTGAAAATAGACTTTCAGACCTTAAAGACACCATGGCAGCTAGTGAAAAAGTAAGAAAAGATCTCTTAAAAACAACTAGGATGCAGGAAAAAATAATTCAACACCTGCAAGATGATACAAAGATGAACAACATGAGATGAATAGGCATCAATGAGAAAGAAGTGAAGAAAGAATATGGGCAGAAGTAATAGCAGAAAACTTCCCAAATATGGGGAGACAATCTGACATTCAGGTAACTGGAGCATATACAACTCCAAATAACATCAACACAATTAAAAACACACCCAGACATAATAATCTAGATCCCAGAAATTCAGCACA
Organism: Octodon degus; assembly: GCF_000260255.1. NCBI lineage: Eukaryota > Metazoa > Chordata > Mammalia > Rodentia > Octodontidae > Octodon > Octodon degus. Next base: position 957,918 of record NW_004524852.1, read on the forward strand.
TGAACAGTACCCTGAAAGCCACTAAACAAAAGAAACAGATCACATTTAAAGGAAACCCCAACAGAATAATGGCATATTTCTCTACACAAATCATCAAGAAGAGCATGGAGCAAAGTACTACAAGTCTTGCAAGAAAAGCAAATTCCAACCCAGACTGATATTACCTGCAAAACTCTCTTTCAAGTGTAATGGAGAAGTGAAATACTTCCATGAAAAAGAACAACTTAAGAATTTCATGACAGATCCAGCCCTAGACCAGGTCCGGTGAGTGTGTGGGAGAGGTTTTGGCTATCCTTTGTCCACAGGACCTATCTGATCCAAACCCAGGCACGCAGCATGAGTGAGACCCTCTTCCATACCCTTGGGATGGCCCAGCGCTCCGCAGCCCCCCCAACCCTAAGTGAGTGAGAACCTCTGCCACATTTTCAGGACCCCCAGATCCAACCCTAGCCCAGGCCCAGTGATTGTGTGGGAGAACATTCCCTCTACCCTACTCCACCTTGTCCCCTTCAGACCCAGCATACAGGCCTGAGGTGAAAATCTGCAGCTCCAGTACCTGCAGAGAGAGTAGGGGACAGAACCAATCAGCTAATCCAGGAGCAGAACATCTTGCCAGACGGGCACAACAGGTTCATTCCCAAGGGCTGCAGCATGAAGATGCTGAGCACAGCAGCCAGACCAAATCAAGGTACAGCTGGATAAATTCAAACTTTGTAGATTGGCACCTGAATTTCAGTAGGTGCTAAGGTTATAACTG
>NW_004524852.1:979878-988589 GCF_000260255.1 Octodon degus
AAAAAAAAGATTTATACTGTATCTTTGACTTACAATCTTCTTAAAAGATAAAGTATGATATTTTGTCCTAGTATTAGAAACTTTAAAAGTGTATTTCCATTTTCCATTGACTTTATGTTACTTCTTCCTTGTCTTTTATATGCACACACATACACATGAAAAAAATATGTGTAGAACGCAACATAATATTGATACTATTTCATAGAAATCTTTAATGACCTTTGAATGGTTTCATCTAATATATTTTACATAGTCCTGCATAGCTATCATTTTGAGAGCTCTTTATTCTTTGTCCAGGACCATACAGGAACTTCTCTTTCCTTCTCAATTAAGCTCTTTGTAATTTCCTATATGATATGTCTGAAGGTATTAGAGTATTTCAAGTTTGTATAACTGGAAAATACTTTTAGTCTTCAAATTTATGTTTGATAAGTATAAAATTCAAAGAGGACAGATCTTCTTTTTTCTTTCAGTCCTTTAAATTAATTAGTCTGGTTTCTCACACATTTGGGGTTTTTTCCTTCTAATGTGGAATAAGATGCTATTTAATTTTGTTCTTACATAGCTAATATTTTTATGCATATGCTTTTATGATCTTTTTCTTTACAATAAGTTTTGGACAATTTCATTTTTATGTATCTTGGTATGATTTTACTCAAATTTCTTGTGCAAAAGGTTCATTTTTCTTGGAAATGTGGTTAAATCTTTAAATATTTATTGCCTACCCCCTTCTACTTTAAGAATTCTAACTATATGAATATAAGTTTCTTGATTTTGGCACAGAGTGAGCTATTATATGACTGATCTGAAATTCTTTCTTCTTCATTTTTATTTTGGACAATTTTTATTGTTATATTCATTTAAGTTTGTGAATAATTTATTTACACTGTGCAATCTATTATTAATCTCATGTTATGTATTTCAGAAATATTTCTCTAAGATTTACTCTGTCTACATCTTATATCTTTCACATTTCAATATTTGTCTACAATGTTTAATATGTTATGTAATTACTGATTTTCAATAACATTAATAAAAAAAGAATCTGTGTCTTTTTAAAAAAATCTATGAAACACATTTTCAAAAGAATTGGACAAATTTGACTAAGGAATGCCTATTAAAAGATATTAAGGGATTACTACTAACTTTGCTAGATTAAAAAAATGTGTGCATACACAGAAAAATACACTTTCAGGATGGTGAGATAACTCAGTGGATTAAGTGCCTACTTAGGCAAGCCTAGGGACTGGAGTTCAATCTCCCACCCCACATGCCACACTAGCCCCACCCCTGGGCATGCTGAGCCAGCCGCAGAGACCACGCATAGCAGTGCACACCTACAATCCCAGTGCTGGGGAGACTGAAAACAGGAGCATAACTATGAGTCCAAGCTGTGTAGTGAGACACTGTACGAAAGAAGGAAGGAAGGAAGGAAGGAAGGAAGGAAGGAAGGAAGGAAGGAAGGAAGGCAGGCAGGCAGGCAGGCAGGCAGGCAGGCATAGGAAAAAATACTTTTAAAAATCTATGTTGAAGTATTTAGAATTGAATTATGGTATTCATAATAGTTTTCAAATACTTCAGCAAAATAAATGGAAAATATTAGCAATTATTAAATCCAGGTGATAATTCTAAAAGTATTAATTTGATTAATCTCATTTTTTGAATATTTCAAAATCTCTTTTTCTTCTTTAAGTAACCAACAAATCTATAATAAATTTAAATGATGAAACAATGGAACACATCATTTCTCTAAAATTCACATACTTTCTTTAAAAATACTGCTGTCCTCCAAAAACTCCCTGCAGTCCTAGGAGTTAGAACAAATTAAAACTGTACTTTCAGATGACATATATCTAACACAACAGTCACTGACTATACAGGTGAGATAAACTAAGAAAACCAGTAACAATAATGCTGTATATTTTGAATTCCTATTATTTTTTCCAAGAGAGGTATAACTGGGGTGTATTAAAATCATTGAGTGTCAAGATCTGAGATAATATAATAGCTCAACTCAAGTCAGGTTTCCAATTGTGGAAGTGGGGATGGGAGGTATCCCAGGTTTCTACCATTGGATCAATGGACTCTAATCAATTGATTGTCACACCTGATTCTTCAGGTGAGTAGTTTTCTAGAGATGCTAAAAAAAAGTTTCTGACAAAACTAATGTGTGGGGCCAGAGAGATAGCTCAGTTGAGTAAGTGTTTGCCTGGCAAATTCAAGGTCCTGAGTTTGATCTCTGGTACAAAAAAAAAAAAAAAAGCAAAAGCAATGTGTGTCTAAAATTTATCAAATGAGGAGAACTTAACAAGGACTTAGGCATTCAGAAGGCCTTAGATGGGCCTGGGTTCAAAAACTCAGCACTTTTTAATCCCTGTCCAGTTGGTAACTATATTACTGGCCAATCATCCAGACAAGCTATGTTGATCCATTTCTGCTCTTTATAATCTTATAAAAAATAAAATTCAAGCTATCATTCCAGTGCTTAGTGAAACAAGTAAGCACTATTATAAAATGAAAACACTGAAGCAGTACACAGAAACACAGAATGCATACTGATGGCAGCATGGTCATACTCTCAGGCCATTGTTTTGCCCTTCTTCTGTCACCAGGCCCCCTCATCACACATCCAGCACCTCATCTCTGGGTGCCTGACCCCCAAAGGACCAAGCAAGATAAAGAAATCAGAGATTCGTGATCTTGACTCTAGAAGTTTCACCCTTTGCCTGGAACTGGAAGACTTCTGATGACCTGCTCATCAGTCAAAGTGTGTGATACAATGGAGGTGTATGGTGAAACAGAAGAGAAGGCCCTGCCACAAACACATGAAAAGCTAGTAGTAGGACAGTCATTCTCAAAGAACTTCTACCAAATCATGATCATTATGTCCAAGGGAAACACCATGCCAGGGCTGGAGTTTAAGCTCAACTACCTACATTGTCCATGAAGTATAATTTTTAATAACAAAATGATGACAGACAATTAGTTTTTCAGACTTGGATATTTGGCAGCATTTTCTTGAAAATGAATAAAGAGTTGCATTTAAGAAAATTTGTAATTTTCACTAATGATTAAATCCAAGCTTTTGGGCAAAAATTAGGGTTATGGAAAATTTACATATGCCACTGTAAGCTAGATAGTTTCCAAATATTTAAACACTTCTATTCTAAAGTGGTGACATTAGCTATGTGTCAACCTGTGAAAGATGCTTAACTCAGTGATCATTTATTTCCCAAATGACCAATGGGTAATGTCATAAAACCATGCCTGAGTGAAAGTTCCATCCAAGTTGTGAGGTAGATCAATTTTTAATACAGTAAATATAATAACTTCAAAAGCATGGTTTTAGATTCTATACTGCAACTAAATTTTAGGATAATACCTTCTGCCAAATTTGTGTGTGGCATCAGGAATATTGTATCCACCATGTCATAAAATAGTATTAAAACACCCCTCTTTCTGAATTACATATCTGCATAAGACCAGGCTTCTGATATTTTTCTCAGTAAGGCAAAATACTGTTCTGCAGTACACAGAAGAATCCAGCTGTCTTCTGATAAACCAGAAGAATGGCATAAGAATCCAGCTGTCTTCTGATAAACCAGTTCTTCCCTGAGAGAAGTCTATGAAGTCTGCGATCAAATCCCCTCAGAATCTTCCTCCCTTTGCTTTATATTCCCCTCATGTTTTTCAGTTGTTCTTCCTTGGGCATGATTTGAAACTCATTTATCCCTTTTTTTACATTTTGGGTGTGGGAACATGGCCTCGCTACATAGTTTAGACTGGCCCTGAACTCAAGTCGCCCAGACAGACCTTGAACTTGAAGCAATCATCTTACCTCAGCCTCCCAAGTGCTGGGATTACAAACATGCCCCCTCACACCCAGTTTTGGTTTTTGGTTTTTGGTTTTGGTTTTGGTTTTGGTTTTTTTTCTTTTTGAGACAGGGTCTTGCTATGCAGTTCAGGCTGGCCTTGAACTCACTTTGTAGTCCAGGCTGGTCTAAACTCACAGTGATCCCTCTGCCACAGCCTCTTCAGTGTTGGGATTATGGTTGTGCATGCCCAGCTCATTGGATAGTATCATGTTAAATTCAATCACCATACACATCCCTTTCCTCTGAAAATGAGACTTCTGAGTACTAAAAATAGACTTCCTTCCAGGAGGAGCTGCTCTTCAGGATTCACCTGCCACCTGTGCCTCCTTCTTCCTGTAGAAGAGCATCTCACACAACACTGGAAAGTCAACAGGGGAAAGAAAGCCAGACTGTCTAGGCCATTAGGGTCACTTCAGGGAAAACAGCTGCAGGACTGAAACACTCACAAATCATAAGTGCCTGAGTCTAAAATCTATGTTTATGTGCCCAGGACATCAAAAAGTTCATTGCACTGGGATATGGCTAGCTGGTTTCATGTATGTTCTTTCAAATAGGATTCCCTGGCCAAGTTTTCAAATTTTGAAATCTCTCTGGATATCTCTAGACTGTTGTATCTAAAAGCCCAGGAATACATGATTTTTTCAGTTAGTACATGTTTGCAAACATCTGGATCATTTTTACTCTTCCATTGGCCCCCTCTCTCTTTCTCCACATCCTCTTCCCATCTCCAGAGTCTACCTGCCTGTTTCTTACCATCTGTCTTCTATTTTGTTTTTTAAATTATTTATTTGAGGTTTCTCATGTTAGAGAAATCATACAATATTTAACCTTCTATGTCTGATTTATTTCAGTTAGAATTACAGTCTCAAGATCCATCCACTTTCCTACTGATGACTCAGAATTATCCTTCATTATTCTTTCTTTATACAGCCATCTGTTAATTGGTACATAGACCATTTCCCTAACTTAGCTACTGAGAATTGTGTTGCTATGGACATGAGTATGAATATATCACTGTGTACGATATCATTAACTCTTTCAGGAACATACCCAGAACAGGGATATCTGCATCAAATGAAACTTTTTTTTTTTTGGTGGAACCAGGGATTGAACTCAGGCCCTTGTGCTTGCCAGGCAAGCACTTATTCTACTGAGCTATCTCCCCAGTCATGAAACTTCTATTTTTAGTTTTTAGAGGAATCTCAGCATCGATGTCCATGTTGGTTTCATAGTTTACATTACGACCAACACTGTGGAAAGTTGTCTTCTATCACCTAACCAGCATTTGTTATTTTTGAGTCATTGTTAGTAGCCACTCCTACTATAGCAACTTGGCATCTCATTGTTGTATTGATTTACAGTTCTCTAATAGCCAAAAAGATGCTAAACATCTATACTTGTTCTTTTTGAAAAGTATCTATCATTTCACTTCTCCATTTTTGCTTGGGGTTTTTATTTTGGTGGATCTAATTTTTCTGAGTTCCTTATACATTCTAGATATTAGAACTCTACCTATAAAGTAGTATTTTCCTATTCCATAGATTATCTCCTCATTTTGTTGATTGTTTCCTTTATTCTTAAGAAACTTTTAAATTTTATATACTCCCATTTGTTGGTTATTCTGCAGTTGGGCTTCAGTTCAGGAAGTTCTTGCCCATGCCTACATCTTTAAGATTTTTATTGAAGTTTTCTTTCAGCAGAGTTAGTGTTTCTGATTTTATAGCTAGGCCTTTGATCCATTTTTTGTTTTATTTTAGAACAAGATGAGTGATATAGAGCCTTACACATATATTCCTGGGAGAAAACAAGTGGTCCATGTACAGAAGAATGAACCATGTGAATGTAAGGTTTTTGAAGTGTGTCCAGGCTGTGACACTCAGAATTTCTCTTCAGAGTTACAGCTGATCTTTGATTACCCCGTTAATAGACAAAAATGTGATTTGAATACTTCAAATGTGTAGAAAATGTGAAACTCATTTCTATTTGGCTTTAGATTGCATTATGTGTTGTGGAGCAAATCACAACAAACTGATCTTCCTAATGATGCTTACTAATGTTAAAAATCAATTTGCTAAAAAAAAAAATCAATTTGCTCACAACTAATGGCACTATGCACAGTGAAACAAATTTCAGATAGTAGACCATGATACTCTTCCTAGACTAATGTCATAAAATGAGGATGAACTCAATATTGGAGTGATGCAGGTAGATCTGGCTGTACCTCTGTCACTTCCTAGCACATCCCCTCTGACCAAGGACCACCTATCCCTAAAGTAATTTGAAAGACACTTTATGAGTAGATGCTTTGCTGGCACAAGGAGCATGAACATGAACAAAACAGAGCTTTCTTTCAAGTTTCTCCATCTAATGAAGCAGAAAGAAAAAGGATTTTAAATGTAATGATAGAGAGAAGTACTGAATACATTAAAATGTAGGGAAGAGTAAAAACTTAACCCAGACTAATTTCAGATAGTAATGTAGGATTTCCCAGAATGTCAATGGCTAAGCTAAGCCTTATAAAGTGAAGAGGATTTAAGGAGGTGAGTTAAAGACCATTAGAGGATTGAAGAAGGAAGATGTGTTTCTGGCAAAGGAAATCATTCAGCCAAGACAAAAATGACATGCAAGAGCATGAAACATATGGAAGAAAGTAATACAACTAGTAGTAAGGCCTGGCGGTTCATACTGATTCATCCTGAAATAGTAGTAGTGGAAAACCATCAAAAATTTTAAGGCTGCAATTTTATAATTGCTTAATATATGAATCAGCCTTTTATTACTGAAACTCCTAACACACCTAACACCTACCATTCCTAACATACATGTCATGGAGGAAGAAATGTTTGCTTTAGCTCACAACTTCAGTGGCCTCAGTCCACGGCTGGCTGATCCCAAGGCAGAACTGGCCTGGCAGGAAGCACTGACAAAGGAAAGCTTCTCCATCCATGGCAAACAAGAAGCATGGGAAAAAACAAAGAGATGCACAGAAAAAAAAGGGGGCCAGGGACAAGAATACACTCTTCCAGGTCACAGCCCCAGAGACCCACAGCTCCCCAGCCCCACTTCCTAACAATATGCTCAACCATGAACTCATCAATGGATTAATCCACTGACAGGAGTGTGCCCCATGATACAATCACCTTCCACAAGCCCATGTCTAAATATATAAATGGCTGAAGGGACACTGGATATTAAAAGTGCATCACCACCTATCATAATCAGTGAATTCTGCTATGTTTATGCCTTACAACAAGAGAACTCAACTTTTTAACTGGTCAATATGTCATTTTTTCCCACAGCTAGACTTAGTTTCAAGATGCAGGTTAGGTTCATGTGTGATCTATGTCTTCCTTCTAGGACCAAGGCTGAAGCAGCAATGACTCCCTAAAGCGAACTTCTTTCATCTCAGGGGGCAGATGTTCAAGAATGTTGGTGGAAATCTATGACAGGATGCATCTTGGAGATTCAGTGTCTGTATTGTGGATGAAAGCACAGCAAAGCCCCAATGTATACAGAAGGTATATTCCATGTGTGGTAGGAAATCCTGCCAAGTCATGTGGCAGTACTTCTGCTTTGTCAAGAGAGTAAAGAGTTGGGAACGATAACTGCCACATTCTTATCTGAGTTCCCAACTGGCTGTTGACTATAACTACTCCTATTCAAGCCACTTCTTGATGGTTGCTTTGTGGGAAACTGTAGAGCACACTGAAGGAACTCAGCGAGTCTCCTACAGGTAAATCAGACACTTCATTTGTCCTCACTGCAATAAGCCCTCCTCTATTGCCATTTCAAGCACTAGTTCTCAATACAAGTTATATTTGAGAAGTTACGTTACACTTTGCTACTTTTATCAGGCTTTCTATGGGAAGCTCACATTTTCCTGATTTCTGCCTTTCACCATCCCATTTCATTTTTTTTATTGAAACCATAACATTATCCTTTTTTTTTTTAAATTGGTGGAACCAGGGATTGAACTCAGGCCCTTGCTCTTGCCAGGGAAGCATTTATTCTACTGAGCCATCTCCCCGGCCCTACATTATCCTTTTTTAAAATCAGAAAAAGAATGTTAGACTTCATAGAATTGAAGCTGTTTAGAGTTTACAGGGCAGGCATGTGGCTGTACATACAACGGGAAGGAGGCATCAGAAAGATCCTAGATGGGATAGTGATTCCTAAATTAAGTGATAGATTGGCCTACGATATCAAGTGAATGTGCATAACAATTTTTTTACACTCACGCTTCTCTTTTTTTTGTACTCATTATTAACATTATTAAAAATCAATAATAATTATATAGCAAATTATAAATTGCAGACAAATATTTAAATGTGAAAGATATAAGATGTAGACAGTGTATTTTAGAAAAATATTTCTTCTTTTATTTTTATTTATGTTTTGGCAGAACTGGGGATTGAACTCAGGCCCTTGCACTTGCCAGGCAAGCACTTACTCTACTGAGCTATCTCCCCAGCCCAGAAAAATATTTCTAAAATGAATACATAACATGAGATTAGTAATAGATTGCACATTGTAAAAAAAAAAATTATAAACTTAAATGAATATAACAATAAAAATTGTCCAAAATAAAAATGAAGAAGAGTTTACAGATCAGTTTTCTCTGTGCCAAAATCAAGAAACTCATATTCATATAATTAGAATTCTCAAAGTAGAAGGGGGGAGGCAATAAATATTTAAAGATTTAAAATTTCTGAATTTAGTTAAAATTATAGCACCACATTTCCAAGAAAAATGGACCTTTGCACAAGAAATATGGATAAAATCATACCAAGATACTCAAAAATGAAATTGTCCAAAACTAATTGTAAAAGAAAAAAA